>NW_026512373.1:17500-212500 GCF_027579735.1 Bombina bombina
AGGAGTACAGCAATCGGTTACATACAGAGTAAGCGGTACCTTCAAATCTCAAACACAAAGAGAGAAGACCAGGACCAATGATCCCAGATGGCATAAACGCCTTTACTCACCGCTCCTCTGGACCGCTGACCCCAAATGACTCAGTCTCTATTTCGATCAAAAGGCCTCCGGAATTCACTATGTGTGCACTCAAAAAGTCTCCTCCGCGTTACTTCGAAAAGGCGTCCTACTGTGCAGGAGGGGGCGTGACGTACGTGCTTCAGCGTGGTGAATCCATACGCTGATCCTTCTCAGTGTTGAAAACAGAGTTCCCATAAACCGGCTTTGGAGCTGTGAGTCCCAGACCAGCTGCTGCTGCCCGGAATATTAGAATAAAGTAGAAAGAAAGTTGCTAGCAGCGGTCTTAAAAGCAAAAAGTCTTTATTAGAACATCAGTGGTAAAAACACTCCAGGAAAGCCACAAATGCACACACAACATTTAGTCCGCTAACATGTTTCGGCCGGAGGCCGTAATCATAGCTATTGGACTATGCACCTGCGTACCTTAAAAAGCACCAGGATCGCCCTGATAGGGTAAAAACAAAGTTACACATTGTGTTGCTGTTTTAACTCTTTGAGTACTTTAACATAGAAATACTATATTTCAATTAGAAATTTTCTATTACATAGAACCTGTCACCATTCCATATCAAGTAAAAAATGAACACAAACATATATGACAGAAAATAATTTGATGAGAACTAATTAGAAGATCTTAAATATTACATAGGAGTATGCAAAGAATCACATATATGCACACTACGTGGATTGACTGACAACCGGCCAAATTACTTAACCATTAAAATACAATACAATACAAAACAACACACTTATATAAAGTCACTAAAATAGTTTACATGACATTATAGTTGGCTGTAAATAACAGTTGTGCTGTATCGATATAAATGGTGGCAAAAAACGTTATAAAATCATTAAAGGCTTAATATGTAATAAATGAATAGAAAATATTTCCCATTCTGCCTCCTAATCATGATCTGTCAAATACTAGATAGGGGACATGCTAATATACTATACTAGAAGGGGAGAGAGCCTAATATTTATTTACAGTACTTACTATATTAATTTAATGGTATATTTTGTATTATATGGACACTGCACAAATATTTATGGCATATATATTAATACAGTAATAAGAGTGAATTCAAATGACATTAAACTTCCAATGTATTGGCATCTCTTATGGAAATTGCAGTGATGTGGCCAATAAATACCTAGCCCACCAAGAAAATGCGGACTAGGAATAGCTCTATATTATATAGAAGGGAATAGCTAGAGACACAAAGTCACAGTATTGTAGTATTGCAAAATTGCAAAATTACAAAATTACAAAATTGCAAAATTATTATTATTGGGTTGGAGGGGATTGAGTCAGGCGCCGCAGGAGAGGGAATGAGGACCTAGGGCTCAAAAAATCATTGCCAGTAATTAATTAGGTCATACTCAGAGTTCAGGCCAGTAGGCACACGTGTCTGGAGTCTGAAGATCCAAAACATTTCCCTCTTCTGCAGCAACCTATCCCTATCTCCTCCCCTAGGGGGACAGGTAACTCTTTCAATAGCCTGCCATTTCAGTGTATTGACACTGCTACGATGATGTTTAGCAAAATGCTGCACCAAAGGTGTAGATGCCATTCCTGCCTGTATAGTCGACAAATGATTTCGTATGCGGACCTTCACCTCTGTTGTGGTGAGCCCCACATACTGTAAATGACAGTTGGTACAACTGAGGACATAAACCACATATGTGGAGGTACACTTTAGACATGTTTGTATGGGGAACCTTTCACCTGTCACCTCAGACTTGATGTTATCAGCAGGGAGAACAAATTCACATACCCTACATTTATTGTGGCATTTGAAGATCCCCCTATGTGTAAGCCAGGAGCTCTGTCGTGTATCGGTTTTGGGCAAGACTGATGGAGACAACACATTACCCAAAGTGCTTGTTTTTCTATAGGAGCACCGCAGACCTTGGGAGACACAATTCTCTAGTTTGTCATCCGCAGCGAGAAAGGAAAAATGTTTTTTCACTATTTTGCAAATGTCCTGGTATTCCTGACTGTATTCTGTAACAAAGGTTACTCCTTTGTGTTGTCCCTCAGATGTACTATGAACATTACTAGTTGTGTCCAAAGTTTGCATCCTATCAAGCGCATCAACCTGATTTCTTGCTTTTTTTATGACATGGGAGGTATATCCCCTACTCTTAAGTCTGTTTGTCAACTCCTTTGATTGTTCTACATATTTATAGGGTAATGTGCAATTGCGTTTAACCCTAGTAAATTGTCCCTTGGCTACCGCATAAGGTACATGCCTTGGGTGACAACTACTTGCATGGAGAAGAGTGTTCCCTGCAATGGGTTTCCTAAAAAACTCCTTTATGTCCTCAGTTGTACCAACTGTCATTTACAGTATGTGGGGCTCACCACAACAGAGGTGAAGGTCCGCATACGAAATCATTTGTCGACTATACAGGCAGGAACGGCATCTACACCTTTGCTGCAGCATTTTGCTAAACATCATCGTAGCAGTGTCAATACACTGAAATGGCAGGCTATTGAAAGAGTTACCTGTCCCCCTAGGGGAGGAGATAGGGATAGGTTGCTGCAGAAGAGGGAAATGTTTTGGATCTTCAGACTCCAGACACGTGTGCCTACTGGCCTGAACTCTGAGTATGACCTAATTAATTACTGGCAATGATTTTTTGAGCCCTAGGTCCTCATTCCCTCTCCTGCGGCGCCTGACTCAATCCCCTCCAACCCAATAATAATAATTTTGCAATTTTGTAATTTTGTAATTTTGCAATTTTGCAATACTACAATACTGTGACTTTGTGTCTCTAGCTATTCCCTTCTATATAATATAGAGCTATTCCTAGTCCGCATTTTCTTGGTGGGCTAGGTATTTATTGGCCACATCACTGCAATTTCCATAAGAGATGCCAATACATTGGAAGTTTAATGTCATTTGAATTCACTCTTATTACTGTATTAATATATATGCCATAAATATTTGTGCAGTGTCCATATAATACAAAATATACCATTAAATTAATATAGTAAGTACTGTAAATAAATATTAGGCTCTCTCCCCTTCTAGTATAGTATATTAGCATGTCCCCTATCTAGTATTTGACAGATCATGATTAGGAGGCAGAATGGGAAATATTTTCTATTCATTTATTACATATTAAGCCTTTAATGATTTTATAACGTTTTTTGCCACCATTTATATCGATACAGCACAACTGTTATTTACAGCCAACTATAATGTCATGTAAACTATTTTAGTGACTTTATATAAGTGTGTTGTTTTGTATTGTATTGTATTTTAATGGTTAAGTAATTTGGCCGGTTGTCAGTCAATCCACGTAGTGTGCATATATGTGATTCTTTGCATACTCCTATGTAATATTTAAGATCTTCTAATTAGTTCTCATCAAATTATTTTCTGTCATATATGTTTGTGTTCATTTTTTACTTGATATGGAATGGTGACAGGTTCTATGTAATAGAAAATTTCTAATTGAAATATAGTATTTCTATGTTAAAGTACTCAAAGAGTTAAAACAGCAACACAATGTGTAACTTTGTTTTTACCCTATCAGGGCGATCCTGGTGCTTTTTAAGGTACGCAGGTGCATAGTCCAATAGCTATGATTACGGCCTCCGGCCGAAACATGTTAGCGGACTAAATGTTGTGTGTGCATTTGTGGCTTTCCTGGAGTGTTTTTACCACTGATGTTCTAATAAAGACTTTTTGCTTTTAAGACCGCTGCTAGCAACTTTCTTTCTACTTTATATATATATATATATATATATATATATATATATATATATATATATATAAAACTCCAATAGCACGTGTTCCAGCACTCCAACTTTGGTAGTTAGTTCAGGACCTGGGTGCAATCCTCTGTAGTAATGTAGAAAAGAACGCAGAAATGGAGGGCACTCTCAGGATTTGTGTAAATTGCATATCAGCAAATAAGAATTTATTTATTGTTCATAGTAACAACATAGTTAAGTCGTAGGTCGACGTTTCGGCTTACATAGAAGCCTTCATCAAGACAAGTGAAAACTGTTGAAGAAAAGAAAAAACATCTAATATTTGCCAGTACAACATTAAAAATAATACATACACCCAACACCAAAATATATGACATGAAAATAGATAAAATCAAGGCAACCCAACAAATCAAAACAGGGAAATTCAGCAAAGCAGAACCGAAGCAGCTGTGATGCCAGATCATCCTGGATGTGCCTTAGCGTGTTACAACCTGATGGCTCAATAAGAAAAAAACGCCTGCATATTCTGGTATTCAGGGATCAGCATATGATACAGCTCCACCTAGTGCAAACCTTGAATGCTGTGCACGACAGCTAAAAAGATAATTACTCATACTGAGCTTAACCCCCATGATCTATACTCAATATGGCATATTGCTGCTGGAAGCCGCAATTGAGTGACATATCACCACTAACACACACTCTGAGAGGTCAATTTCAGACCACTGTATCACTACTGACCATTGCGGCCCACACCCGGGTCGGTCACAGCCAGCGCTCAAGTGTAGGACACCTATTATCCAATATAGACCGATATATCTAGGTTATATTACAAATGTGTCTAATATCCATGATGTACCCGTTAGCATCAGTACCCTCAAGAACTACTTAAAAATATACCACAGAGATCTAAGCTTATAGCGTATTAACCACCCTGGTTTGCAAGAACATCAATACTGATAAGCAGCCAAATTCGTAATCCAGACAATCCAATAGTCAATTAGTAAGCAGAGCTCCCTAACTCATACTCGATGTACAAATATGTGGTCTAACCACAACCTGCAATAATTCTTGGCCCGGATAACAGCAAGTACCCAATCTTGATGTTTACAGAGACTCAATATAGTAAGCCTACATGCTGAGGCCGCCCTCTCAGAATCAGGTGCAGAGATACGTAACAAGAAAAAACGGAAACTTTAAACACACAGCAACTGGCTGGCAGCTGAACTAGCAAGACGTGCAGGGACAGAGCTCTGCTCCTAAAAAAGTTTATTTTGGCCTTTTCCACTAGCTAAGTGCAGCGAAACTGCCCACAAACCACCTCAGACAATTTGTGTGGACATCTGGAGCTGCCCCTTACCTTTTTTTCTGGGCATTTTGAAGCGCAATTTTAGGCCGCCTGGGAGTACCGGAACATTTCATAGGAAAGGCCGTGGCTGCGGCCTACATCGGCACTCGATTCTGGGCCTACACCTGCAAAAATTCTCCCAACACCAGCAAACCCTCTGACCAACCCTCCGGATCAACATACACCCTAAAGGAGAGGGAAAATACTGATGGACAATCCTTTTTTTCTCTTTCCAGAAGTTGGGCAGACACAGTGATACTAGCAACATCCCACGTGGCAGTATGTGAGTAGAAAGTTGTTAGCCTCTGGTATAAGTGTTATACAACCTGTGCTTTTACCAACAATACAGCATATTGTCCTTCTTGATACCATAGACTATAGAATCTAACACATAAGGACTTTTATATATCAGCATATACCACTGGCCCACATGTGCTGTCCCTGGGTGCTCATTCAATAACATATAAGCTGAAGATGCTGTCTCATATGCAATAGCTAGATTGGTATTTACCGTGTTTCTCCCTTCAACTATGAACTAGAGATAAAAATTTTGATTGGTATTTACTGTAAATTGCATACAGCGTTGATTTCTAAGCTGCTCCTTGATGGTGGTGCTATTTAACTGTATCCTGTGAGAAGATTATTAACAACAATTAATTTTCAACAACTGCAGACTGAAGGTGTGTGCTCTATGCCATAAGTATACCATCCTTCTGGACAGTCTATAAATTCCCTAAGCAGGGCTAAAAGGCCCTTATAGTCTCAATTATGTAAACCTGCAGACAGTCTGGCAACAGGGGGAAATAGTTAAGGGGGCCCGGTCCCTCTCCCTCTCCACTATGTCTTAAAACTTCCATATCTCACAACTACTTTTTTCCTGGGTCTCTGCTCACTTAAAATTGTATACACTTTATACAACCTGAGCGGGAATTATCCGCAAGCATCTTTTTACCATGCCACTGGGCTCTAGACGAAAGACTGTAAACCAAGCTGAATATAAAAAGTCCATGTCTGATCATTTTAAGCCTAAATCTCAGGTGGATAGACAGCTAAGTTCAGAATCCTTGAATATTCTTCCACCCACTGAAAGTGAGCTATTTGACCAGTATTCTCAGACAACGGGAGAACTCCCATCTACCATGGCGTCTGACATTGTCAACACAATCACTCAAAAAATTACTAACCTGCAAGACTCTCTCACTAAAACTTTCAAAAGTTCCATAGCAGATCTGCGAAAGGATATAGGCACAATCAGCGAGAGAGTTGAGGCCTTGGAGCAAAAACAGGAAGATCTGGCGGTAGAACAGGCACATCTCTCTAACCATTCTCATGTAGTGGTTGATATGCTGGACACAGTAGAAGCAAAGATGGCTGATATTGAAGACCGTTCCAGCCACAACAATTTCAGATTTCGGGGAATCTCAGAGGAAATCACTGCTGCCGACTTAGAATCTTTCTTAGCCGAATTCTGTGGTCACCTCAAATCGCCACAACTGCCTAATGAAAATTTGCTAGACACAGGCTACCTAGAGGGCGAAATATTCCATCCGAAAAGCCCAGAGATGTGATTGCCCGCTTTCATTTTTTCACATACAAAGAGCAGATTGCCAAGGCGATGTTTTCCAACCCTGCTTTACCAGAAAAATTCCGGGACATTCAAGTCTTTCCAGACCTCTCTCAGTTTACTATCCAAAAAAGAGCCACATTCAGAGAGGTTACTAAAATCCTCCGACAGCAGGGAATTAAATACAGGTGGGGGTACCCAATAAAGCTCCTCATCCACAAAGATAACCACCTTTTGGCTGCTAACACCCGAATAGAGCCCGTCAATATCTCAAAGAATGGTATCTACTTCATACACCGGGGCCCAGGGGTCACCCTCCACCTCTAAGGGAGAAGTCTCCTGCAACTCCAATGGCTGTTCCACTGAAATCTCAGTCTACACTTATCAAGCCTGCTTCTGAGTGGCAACCTCTACAACAGAGATCACCCACTCATAAGACACCGTCTTTTGCCTTCAGTTTGCCTTCAGGCTCTACTTCATCTTCTACGGCTGGTTTGTCCCGGCCGGATTCTCCTGCTCCAGATTCTGAGTGACTGATTAACCCAGGACGATAAGTATCCTAGTTTGTAAAAGGGGGGACTGTATTTTCCTTCTTGCGTTATTGCTTAGACCCATGTTTTTTTTTTCCCTGACAGGGTGGTTTGCAACTCCATAGACTGTTTATCTTTGGACATAAAAATCCCTCTGGTCTTATACTTTGGGAACTTGTTCAGCTTCTCACGAGTCCATGGTCCCTAATGACTATCCAAGACCTGGGGTCCACCAGGTGGTGGGGAGAGAGGAGTGGAGGGAAAGACAGGGGGGAAAGAAATGTATTGAGAAATGTACAAGTTCTACTTTTTGTGATGTGATGTATTTCATTTTCCAATTTAAATGCCAAGGTTTGAATTTAATACTGATATGACGATGTAGCCCTCCCCCCCCCCCCCTCCCCTCCCTTTTTTTTTTTTTTTTTTCTCCTCTTCCCCTCCCCCCCCCATTATTGATGTATAGATCATATCTTTACGCTCCCTCACTAGATGCTGCATATGCAGGACATACCACCACCCCACAGTTTACAAGGTTTGAACTTGAAGTTAACACGATCATGTATGACATCCCCAGGGAGTAGTCCCGTCTTCCCCCTCCCTCCCCCCCCCCCCCCTTTTCTTTCCCTTTTTTTTTTTTTTTTTTATGTTAGGTTGTAATGCATTGGCTTGTATGTGTTTATGCTCTTACGTAAGATATACAGTTCTATGTTTTATCTGTTTATTTTATTGTACATCCACTAGTAACTGATTATTCTAGACTTATAGCTTTTAGTCGATTCAGACATAGGCCATAACCAACAATACCTATTCGGAGATCCATAGAATATTACAACCCCAGTCATGTGATATATTTATAAATCCACTCACTTCTATCTAAATTCCTAAGCCTAGGTTTTCAACTACTCTAGTAAACCTCCAAATCCATCACGACAAACCCCTCAGGTTTTTTCTCCCGCCATAAGCATGGGTCCGGGCCTACTTTCTCATATCGATTTTTTCCCCCCTTACCCCTAATCTAACTAGTTAATTGTTTCCTACTTCTTAGTACTGTTTTTGTCAGGAAGTTTTAGATTACATCTATGAAAAGTACCCCATAGTTGCTGGCTACCACGATTATTTACTTAAAAACTTAAGTAACCCCATACAACAGGTTCCTGCCCCCCCCCAGAATTGTAGTTTACATTGTAAACACGTGAACACAGATTCTAAATTCCTACCTTGCTTCCCTACACTATTGGATAATGTCCAGACTTGGTTTTATACTTGGTGAGTACTCCATTTGCTGGTCCCTCACTCCCTGAGGGAGTCTAGCTCTTGGATAACACATCTTTCTCTGTACTCTAGTATTTTACCTTTCTTTCCCTGTTTCTCTCTCACCCCTCGCTTTTTCCCTTTGCCCCCGTTTTGGGGTCTTTCCCCTCCCCCCCCCCCCCCTTTTTTTTTTCCCTCCCTCATCTTCTCCCTCTCTTCCTTCCCTGAACGTTGTAAAATAGAAGAAAGCAAACTATGGCGCTAACCTTCCTCACTCTGAATGTGAAGGGCCTGAACTCCCCCAACAAGCGCAGTCTGTTAAGAAACTTTCTTAAATCTCGTAATCCTGATGTAGTCTACTTGCAAGAGACTCATTGGTCGACTACACATATGCTTACACTCAAGTTCCCGGACTACTCTGAAATATTCCATTCCACCTATAAAGACAAAACGAGAGGCGTCTCTATCCTAATCAATAAAAAGGTTGTGTTCCATTTGGTTCATGCGGAAAGGGATGAGGAGGGCCGTTTCCTTATCTTGATAGGGAAACTTTATGAACAATTGTTCACCTTGTTAATGTATACAGCCCTAACCAAAGACAGGTTTCCTTCTTGAAAAGGACTCTCCTCCTAGCTGATAGACTGAAACAAGGCACTCTGGTCTTGGGGGGTGATTTTAACCTTGTCTGGGATCCTCTCTTAGACAAGAAAATCCCTACCAATAAACGGATTGATTCTTACACCATATCGGTGGCCCCGAAGTTTCAACATTTGATTGCACAACACTCTCTTTTTGATGTATGGCGGGCACACCATCCTGAAGCGAAAGATTTCACATATTTCTCAGCCTCTCATAGGTCCTATTCCAGGCTCGATTATTTTTTTGTTGATTCATGGACGCTGAACTCTATTAATGAGGCGCATATACACTATTGTACTTGGTCTGATCACGATGCCGTCACATTCCAGGTGTATGGACCGAGGGCGTCTATAGATAGGCCTCATTGGAGGTTCCCTCAGTTCTTGTGGAGGGATACTTCCTTCCTACTGGGGCTTGAGGATGAAATTATTAAGTTCCTGCAAGATAATCGAGAGGGTCAAACGTCCCATCAGATTCGATTTGCTGCCCAGAAAGCCTACCTACGAGGTTTCTGCATTACTAAGGTGGCAGAATTACGTCGTACAAAGGGGGCTCCCTTGGGAAAGCTCCATTGCGACCTTCGTGTGGCCGAAACACTAAATAGACAAAACCCTACTCAGGCACTCTCCACTGAGGTACAGAGTCTGAGAAGCCAGATCAAGGAGCTGGAATTACAGAGAATCCAAAATGCCCTCTCAGTTTTCAAACAACTACTTTACCATAAAAGTAATAGGGCGGATTCGCTTCTGGCTGGTAAATTGAGAAAGCGAGCAGCTACAGCAAGAATACCTTATATCACACAAGATGGAAAGAGAGTTTATGCCCCAGCTGCCATAGGATCAGCCTTTGCCATGTTCTATGACAAATTATATAACATTCCCAAAAGTGAGCACCCTCGAGCTGCCTCGATCACGGAAATTGGCGACTTCCTTCGAGGTCTCGGTCTCCCGAAACTTTCGGAGGAAGATGGAGAGTCTCTCCTGACACTGTTCACTGATAGTAAAATTTCACTACTTCTCAAGAATTTGAAAAATGACAAGGCCCCGGGACCGGACGGTTTCCCTGGTGCTTTCTATAAGAGATTTTCGAAACTACTGACACCGGTGCTAGGACAACTTTTTAACGAAACTAAATCGGATGGGCAAATATTGAGAGAAAACCTTGAGGCGTCAATTGTTGCTATCCCTAAACCAAATAAAGACGTGACACTATGCAGTAGTTATCACCCAATCTCGTTAATAAATGTTGATACGAAACTCTATTCGAAACTCCTTGCGGACAGGCTAGTTAACCTACTACCCACCCTAATACAGTCGGAACAGGTCGGCTTTACTAAAGGCCGTCAGGGGCCGGACAACACGAGACGCTTAATTACGATATTCTCAGATGCCCGTAGGAACGGTACCCCACTGGTTGCCCTGTCCCTGGATGCTGAGAAAGCTTTCGACAGGGTACGGTGGGAATACCTATGGGAAGTTCTCAGAGTTTTCAATTTCCCTCCCCAAATCGTTTTAGCCATTCAGGCCCTCTACACTTCCCCCCACGCTCGTATCAGGGGCCCAGGTTTTTGTTCGCCAGTAATAAATATTTCCAATGGCACCAGACAGGGGTGTGCCCTCTCTCCTTTAATCTTTTACCTGGTGATGGAACCCTTTGCCCAAGCAATACGTTTGTCAGATGGAATTACTGGCGTTCCATACCCGTCGCGCGAAGAAAAGATCGCCCTCTTTGCGGACAACGTGACCCTTCTATTGACTAACCCAGAGTCTTCGATCCCGAAGGTCTTTGACCTAATTGACAAATTTGGCTGGTATAGCTACTATAAGCCTAATGTTGCTAAGACTGAAGCATATGCCATGAACATTACCGTAGAGCGATTACGTGCACTGCAGGATAAATTTGAATTCCAGTGGTCTACAGAATGCCTAACTCACCTGGGCGTAATGCTCAGTGACAACGTAGACACTATGACCAAACTTAACTTTGATAAGTTGACGGCCGAAATCAGATCCTTGACGATATCATGGGACCATTGTGAGATTTCTTGGCTAGGCTGTGTCGCCACGCTTAAGATGTCACTTCTCCCGAAGGCCTTATATCTATTCCGATGCCTCCCCTTCAATGTGCCTCATCGGATCCTTCAACAGATCCATAGAATTTTCCTCCGATATGTGTGGGGACAATAGCATATAAAATTCTCCAAGAGACCTTTCTCCAAGGGGAGTATTGCGTTTCCAAACATATATCTTTATTATGAAGCAACGAGACTCACACATATCACTGCATGGGGAGTAGAGACGGATAGACCAGGCTGGTATCACCTGGAACAACTAGCCCTGCCGGCAGATCTGGACCTCCGGGATGCTATCTGGGTACCTAAGCATGCGAACCTCTTAGCTAGGATCAACAATCCCATTGTCAGTCAATCTCTACGTATTTGGTACGAGCTTCGCCACAGACAGGGTGTTTCACCCTACCCTTCTCCTATTCAGAGCCTGAGGAGCCTACTGTGGAACTCACCGGAGATCCATTTTGAATTCTGGAAGAGTAAAGATATCACGAAGGTTTCTGATTTGTATCACTCGGGTACTCTTACAACGGCCTCACGTTTAGCGGGACCTGGGGGGGAAAACCCGCTATGGTTCCGCTTTGAGAGCTTCAGAGTGCTCAGTATTGTCAAGGCTAGGAGATTCCCCACGACATCCCTCATAGGGAAAACAGGGTGGGAATCTAGATGGTGTATAGGAGGACTGAGATCCCGTCCCATTTCATTCCACTACACCACGCTTCTTAATTACTGTACACCGGGTGTGCCATGGCAGATACGTGCCTGGTGTCGTGAGCTCAACATTTCCATTTCTGAGGGCGACCTTGCTTATGCAATTACTCTTACTAAAAAGACACTTCATTGTGTCGCAGTCTTTGAGACATATATGAAAGGGGTGCTGAAGTGGTATAGAGTCCCAACCCGATTGGCAGCGATGTACCCGTCCTCCACCAGAGAGTGCTGGAGACGGTGTAACCGCGAGGGCTCTGACCTTCATGTGTGGTGGAGCTGTCTGAAGGTCACTTCCCTATGGAGAGAGGTTGAATTATTACTTAGCTCCATGAACCTGGATGTCCACTTGACACCTGAGATGGCTTTGCTCCATATTCTTCCGAGATCTCTTTCCTTGAACACCAAGAAGTTCTTAATTTACGTCCTGGCAGCGACCAAACTGTGCATAGCTCGGGCTTGGAAACAGACAGAGCCTCCAAATCTAAATGAGATCTGTGATGTGATAAATCACTTCGCTACCATGGAGAGATATGTCGCTGGAGAGAATAATACCCTGGACTCTTACTGGGAAACGTGGTCTGACTGGTTTGAACTCCGATAAACGTGACCCACCAGCAGCGCGATCTACTCCTGAAACGAGAGGAGAGAGTTCATGCAGCCCCATTCCGCCTCCTTCCCTCACTCCTCCCTTCCCCCTCCCTTTTTTTTTTCTTTCTCCTTTTCTCTTCCTCCCCCCTTTTTTCTTTCCTCTTTATCTCATTCTTTACCCTCTATATGAGGTAGATGTGTATAACCCCTATTTATCAAGTTGTCTGGAAAATTAGTACATGGGCCCTGTTGGCTCACATTCTATTTGCTCCGTTCCTAGGGCCAAAGAATGCCCGATATCTGATTTTTCTTTTCTTTCCTATATTAGCTATTATGTGAATATACACTGTTGACTCACCAGTTCTAACGTTTCGGATTATTTCAGCAAGTGAAATGTATGTTTCCGTCAACCATACATACTGCTATATTTTGTTACAGATATGTTTTGATGTAATGTTATATCAATATTACTGTACAGTGAATTTCTATTTAATAAAGAAAAATATTTACAAAAAAAAAACAAAAACAAAAAAAACACAGCAACCTCTACAATATGTCCGCAGAGATATTAACCATGGGACCCTGGAATTGTATCCATACACTAATATCCCCTGAGGGCATATTATCGCTACATAATGCAACCGTTCAGTGAGGGTAAAATACACCAGAATTAACTTCCAGCCCTCTGCCTCCAACACCCTAACCCGACATCGGCATACAAAGCCGTTTTCAATACCCCAGGGGGATAAAGTAAATTAAAGCCTCTGCTACCACTGCAATATGTCAGCAGCAACATAACCTATGTACCCAACCAAACGGTATTGTAACGATAGGGTGAAGTGAGCCGAAAATTTATTAGCTCCACTAAAAGCAACCCTCATATATTGGTGAAATTTCACAAGGCATAACGGCATTTCCTACAAATCATATACACTTACCTCACATCGGTATACAGAGCCGTGTTCAACTCACCGGGAAAACAGATACACTGATCCCAAACCGGAAACTATTTATACCCACACATCCTCCCTCTGATAGGCCAGATATAGAGGTGTGTCGGACCATCATAATCGCACAACTGATGCTAATCACTACTTGCGATGCGTGACAGTGTGCTTCTCAGAAACATCAGACAATTAATAAACCAATTTTAATATACATATGGTCTGTTTGTAGATATCACCAACACCCACAATGTGACAATGGCTACCTTCTCGCCCCATTCTCTATGGAGTAAATCCGGTGCTCCGTATTACACGATTGACTTACTCTTACTGTAACACGCCGGCACAAGCCATGCTCCAACCACAACCACCAGCCTACCCAGGCATGATGATGACATGAGATTATTACAACCCAGCGTACCTGGGTATAGGAATAATTCTGGTGTATTTTACCCTCACTGAACGGTTGCATTATGTAGCAATAATATGCCCTCAGGGGATATTAGTGTATGGATACAATTCCAGGGTCCCATGGTTAATATCTCTGCGGACATATTGTAGAGGTTGCTGTGTGTTTAAAGTTTCTGTTTTTTCTTGTTACGTATCTCTGCACCTGATTCTCAGAGGGCGGCCTCAGCATGTAGGCTTACTATAATGAGTCTCTGTAAACATCAAGATTGGGTACTTGCTGTTATCCGGGCCAAGAATTATTGCAGGTTGTGGTTAGACCACATATTTGTACATCGAGTATGAGTTAGGGAGCTCTGCTTACTAATTGACTATTGGATTGTATGGATTACAAATTTGGCTGCTTTTCAGTATTGATGTTCTTGCAAACCAGGGTGGTTAATACGCTATAAGCTTAGATCTCTGTGATATATTTTTAAGTAGTTCTTGAGGGTACTGATGCTAACGGGTACATCATGGATATTAGACACATTTGTAATATAAATAAAAAGAGAGAAGCGCTCAACCTGGGAACGAACAATAGCATAATAGCTTGTTCTATGGCAAGTTACCACCCTAGAAGCAGCCTCTTTTTGCTCAATATGTGCCTTTCACAGAGAAGAACTTTCCTGTAGCATATCAGTCTGATCCTAACTTCACAGTACAGTCCAGCCCCGAAATACCAGGCAATCCCTCTCTGAACAAGAGAAACAGCAAAACCCCATACGTACGTTTCGGCCTATTGTGGGCCTCGTCAGTGAGGTGCAGCCATATCCCTCTAGGCACACTGAGCAACGGGTCCATGTCTGGATTCCCGCATCACACTTAGGGAGACTTCCCCAAGTGTCATAATTTACATAAATAAAAAGAGAGAAGCGCTCAACCTGGGAACGAACAATAGCATAATAGCTTGTTCTATGGCAAGTTACCACCCTAGAAGCAGCCTCTTTTTGCTCAATATGTGCCTTTCACAGAGAAGAACTTTCCTGTAGCATATCAGTCTGATCCTGACTTCACAGTACAGTCCAGCTCCGAAATACCAGGCAATCCCTCTCTGAACAAGAGAAACAGCAAAACCCCAGACGTACGTTTCGGCCTATTGTGGGCCTCGTCAGTGAGGTGCAGCCATATCCCTCTAGGCACACTGAGCAACGGGTCCACGTCTGGATTCCCGCATCACACTTAGGGAGACTTCCCCAAGTGTCATAATTTACATAAATAAAAAGAGAGAAGCGCTCAACCTGGGAACGAACAATAGCATAATAGCTTGTTCTATGGCAAGTTACCACCCTAGAAGCAGCCTCTTTTTGCTCAATATGTGCCTTTCACAGAGAAGAACTTTCCTGTAGCATATCAGTCTGATCCTGACTTCACAGTACAGTCCAGCTCCGAAATACCAGGCAATCCCTCTCTGAACAAGAGAAACAGCAAAACCCCAGACGTACGTTTCGGCCTATTGTGGGCCTCGTCAGTGAGGTGCAGCCATATCCCTCTAGGCACACTGAGCAACGGGTCCACGTCTGGATTCCCGCATCACACTTAGGGAGACTTCCCCAAGTGTCATAATTTACATAAATAAAAAGAGAGAAGCGCTCAACCTGGGAACGAACAATAGCATAATAGCTTGTTCTATGGCAAGTTACCACCCTAGAAGCAGCCTCTTTTTGCTCAATATGTGCCTTTCACAGAGAAGAACTTTCCTGTAGCATATCAGTCTGATCCTGACTTCACAGTACAGTCCAGCCCCGAAATACCAGGCAATCCCTCTCTGAACAAGAGAAACAGCAAAACCCCAGACGTACGTTTCGGCCTATTGTGGGCCTCGTCAGTGAGGTGCAGCCATATCCCTCTAGGCACACTGAGCAACGGGTCCACGTCTGGATTCCCGCATCACACTTAGGGAGACTTCCCCAAGTGTCATAATTTACATAAATAAAAAGAGAGAAGCGCTCAACCTGGGAACGAACAATAGCATAATAGCTTGTTCTATGGCAAGTTACCACCCTAGAAGCAGCCTCTTTTTGCTCAATATGTGCCTTTCACAGAGAAGAACTTTCCTGTAGCATATCAGTCTGATCCTGACTTCACAGTACAGTCCAGCTCCGAAATACCAGGCAATCCCTCTCTGAACAAGAGAAACAGCAAAACCCCAGACGTACGTTTCGGCCTATTGTGGGCCTCGTCAGTGAGGTGCAGCCATATCCCTCTAGGCACACTGAGCAACGGGTCCACGTCTGGATTCCCGCATCACACTTAGGGAGACTTCCCCAAGTGTCATAATTTACATAAATAAAAAGAGAGAAGCGCTCAACCTGGGAACGAACAATAGCATAATAGCTTGTTCTATGGCAAGTTACCACCCTAGAAGCAGCCTCTTTTTGCTCAATATGCGCCTTTCACAGAGAAGAACTTTCCTGTAGCATATCAGTCTGATCCTGACTTCACAGTACAGTCCAGCCCCGAAATACCAGGCAATCCCTCTCTGAACAAGAGAAACAGCAAAACCCCAGACGTACGTTTCAGCCTATTGTGGGCCTCGTCAGTGAGGTGCAGCCATATCCCTCTAGGCACACTGAGCAACGGGTCCACGTCTGGATTCCCGCATCACACTTAGGGAGACTTCCCCAAGTGTCATAATTTACATAAATAAAAAGAGAGAAGCGCTCAACCTGGGAACGAACAATAGCATAATAGCTTGTTCTATGGCAAGTTACCACCCTAGAAGCAGCCTCTTTTTGCTCAATATGTGCCTTTCACAGAGAAGAACTTTCCTGTAGCATATCAGTCTGATCCTGACTTCACAGTACAGTCCAGCCCCGAAATACCAGGCAATCCCTCTCTGAACAAGAGAAACAGCAAAACCCCAGACGTACGTTTCGGTCTATTGTGGGCCTCGTCAGTGAGGTGCAGCCATATCCCTCTAGGCACACTGAGCAACGGGTCCACGTCTGGATTCCCGCATCACACTTAGGGAGACTTCCCCAAGTGTCATAATTTACATAAATAAAAAGAGAGAAGCGCTCAACCTGGGAACGAACAATAGCATAATAGCTTGTTCTATGGCAAGTTACCACCCTAGAAGCAGCCTCTTTTTGCTCAATATGTGCCTTTCACAGAGAAGAACTTTCCTGTAGCATATCAGTCTGATCCTGACTTCACAGTACAGTCCAGCTCCGAAATACCAGGCAATCCCTCTCTGAACAAGAGAAACAGCAAAACCCCAGACGTACGTTTCGGCCTATTGTGGGCCTCGTCAGTGAGGTGCAGCCATATCCCTCTAGGCACACTGAGCAACGGGTCCACGTCTGGATTCCCGCATCACACTTAGGGAGACTTCCCCAAGTGTCATAATTTACATAAATAAAAAGAGAGAAGCGCTCAACCTGGGAACGAACAATAGCATAATAGCTTGTTCTATGGCAAGTTACCACCCTAGAAGCAGCCTCTTTTTGCTCAATATGTGCCTTTCATAGAGAAGAACTTTCCTGTAGCATATCAGTCTGATCCTGACTTCACATTACAGTCCAGCCCCGAAATACCAGGCAATCCCTCTCTGAACAAGAGAAACAGCAAAACCCCAGACGTACGTTTCGGCCTATTGTGGGCCTCGTCAGTGAGGTGCAGCCATATCCCTCTAGGCACACTGAGCAACGGGTCCACGTCTGGATTCCCGCATCACACTTAGGGAGACTTCCCCAAGTGTCATAATTTACATAAATAAAAAGAGAGAAGCGCTCAACCTGGGAACGAACAATAGCATAATAGCTTGTTCTATGGCAAGTTACCACCCTAGAAGCAGCCTCTTTTTGCTCAATATGTGCCATTCACAGAGAAGAACTTTCCTGTAGCATATCAGTCTGATCCTGACTTCACAGTACAGTCCAGCCCCGAAATACCAGGCAATCCCTCTCTGAACAAGAGAAACAGCAAAACCCCAGACGTACGTTTCGGCCTATTGTGGGCCTCGTCAGTGAGGTGCAGCCATATGCCTCTAGGCACACTGAGCAACGGGTCCACATCTGGATTCCCGCATCACACTTAGGGAGACTTCCCCAAGTGTCATAATTTACATAAATAAAAAGAGAGAAGCGCTCAACCTGGGAACGAACAATAGCATAATAGCTTGTTCTATGGCTAGTTACCACCCTAGCAGCAGCCTCTTTTTGCTCAATATGTGCCTTTCACAGAGAAGAACTTTCCTGTAGCATATCAGTCTGATCCTGACTTCACATTACAGTCCAGCCCCGAAATACCAGGCAATCCCTCTCTGAACAAGAGAAACAGCAAAACCCCAGACGTACGTTTCGGCCTATTGTGGGCCTCGTCAGTGAGGTGCAGCCATATCCCTCTAGGCACACTGAGCAACGGGTCCACGTCTGGATTCCCGCATCACACTTAGGGAGACTTCCCCAAGTGTCATAATTTACATAAATAAAAAGAGAGAAGCGCTCAACCTGGGAACGAACAATAGCATAATAGCTTGTTCTATGGCAAGTTACCACCCTAGAAGCAGCCTCTTTTTGCTCAATATGTGCCTTTCACAGAGAAGAACTTTCCTGTAGCATATCAGTCTGATCCTGACTTCACAGTACAGTCCAGCCTCGAAATACCAGGCAATCCCTCTCTGAACAAGAGAAACAGCAAAACCCCAGACGTACGTTTCGGCCTATTGTGGGCCTCGTCAGTGAGGTGCAGCCATATGCCTCTAGGCACACTGAGCAACGGGTCCACGTCTGGATTCCCGCATCACACTTAGGGAGACTTCCCCAAGTGTCATAATTTACATAAATAAAAAGAGAGAAGCGCTCAACCTGGGAACGAACAATAGCATAATAGCTTGTTCTATGGCAAGTTACCACCCTAGAAGCAGCCTCTTTTTGCTCAATATGTGCCTTTCACAGAGAAGAACTTTCCTGTAGCATATCAGTCTGATCCTGACTTCACAGTACAGTCCAGCCCCGAAATACCAGGCAATCCCTCTCTGAACAAGAGAAACAGCAAAACCCCAGACGTACGTTTCGGCCTATTGTGGGCCTCGTCAGTGAGGTGCAGCCATATCCCTCTAGGCACACTGAGCAACGGGTCCACGTCTGGATTCCCGCATCACACTTAGGGAGACTTCCCCAAGTGTCATAATTTACATAAATAAAAAGAGAGAAGCGCTCAACCTGGGAACGAACAATAGCATAATAGCTTGTTCTATGGCAAGTTACCACCCTAGAAGCAGCCTCTTTTTGCTCAATATGTGCCTTTCACAGAGAAGAACTTTCCTGTAGCATATCAGTCTGATCCTGACTTCACAGTACAGTCCAGCTCCGAAATACCAGGCAATCCCTCTCTGAACAAGAGAAACAGCAAAACCCCAGACGTACGTTTCGGCCTATTGTGGGAGGTGCAGCCATATCCCTCTAGGCACACTGAGCAACGGGTCCACGTTTGGATTCCCGCATCACACTTAGGGAGACTTCCCCAAGTGTCATAATTTACATAAATAAAAAGAGAGAAGCGCTCAACCTTGGAACGAACAATAGCATAATAGCTTGTTCTATGGCAAGTTACCACCCTAGAAGCAGCCTCTTTTTGCTCAATATGTGCCTTTCATAGAGAAGAACTTTCCTGTAGCATATCAGTCTGATCCTGACTTCACAGTACAGTCCAGCCCCGAAATACCAGGCAATCCCTCTCTGAACAAGAGAAACAGCAAAACCCCAGACGTACGTTTCGGCCTATTGTGGGCCTCGTCAGTGAGGTGCAGCCATATCCCTCTAGGCACACTGAGCAACGGGTCCACGTCTGGATTCCCGCATCACACTTAGGGAGACTTCCCCAAGTGTCATAATTTACATAAATAAAAAGAGAGAAGCGCTCAACCTGGGAACGAACAATAGCATAATAGCTTGTTCTATGGCAAGTTACCACCCTAGAAGCAGCCTCTTTTTGCTCAATATGTGCCTTTCACAGAGAAGAACTTTCCTGTAGCATATCAGTCTGATCCTGACTTCACAGTACAGTCCAGCCCCGAAATACCAGGCAATCCCTCTCTGAACAAGAGAAACAGCAAAACCCCAGACGTACGTTTCGGCCTATTGTGGGCCTCGTCAGTGAGGTGCAGCCATATCCCTCTAGGCATACTGAGCAACGGGTCCACATCTGGATTCCCGCATCACACTTAGGGAGACTTCCCCAAGTGTCATAATTTACATAAATAAAAAGAGAGAAGCGCTCAACCTGGGAACGAACAATAGCATAATAGCTTGTTCGATGGCAAGTTACCACCCTAGAAGCAGCCTCTTTTTGCTCAATATGTGCCTTTCACAGAGAAGAACTTTCCTGTAGCATATCAGTCTGATCCTGACTTCACAGTACAGTCCAGCCCCGAAATACCAGGCAATCCCTCTCTGAACAAGAGAAACAGCAAAACCCCAGACGTACGTTTCAGCCTATTGTGGGCCTCGTCAGTGAGGTGCAGCCATATCCCTCTAGGCACACTGAGCAACGGGTCCACGTCTGGATTCCCGCATCACACTTAGGGAGACTTCCCCAAGTGTCATAATTTACATAAATAAAAAGAGAGAAGCGCTCAACCTGGGAACGAACAATAGCATAATAGCTTGTTCTATGGCAAGTTACCACCCTAGAAGCAGCCTCTTTTTGCTCAATATGTGCCTTTCACAGAGAAGAACTTTCCTGTAGCATATCAGTCTGATCCTGACTTCACAGTACAGTCCAGCCCCGAAATACCAGGCAATCCCTCTCTGAACAAGAGAAACAGCAAAACCCCAGACGTACGTTTCGGTCTATTGTGGGCCTCGTCAGTGAGGTGCAGCCATATCCCTCTAGGCACACTGAGCAACGGGTCCACGTCTGGATTCCCGCATCACACTTAGGGAGACTTCCCCAAGTGTCATAATTTACATAAATAAAAAGAGAGAAGCGCTCAACCTGGGAACGAACAATAGCATAATAGCTTGTTCTATGGCAAGTTACCACCCTAGAAGCAGCCTCTTTTTGCTCAATATGTGCCTTTCACAGAGAAGAACTTTCCTGTAGCATATCAGTCTGATCCTGACTTCACAGTACAGTCCAGCTCCGAAATACCAGGCAATCCCTCTCTGAACAAGAGAAACAGCAAAACCCCAGACGTACGTTTCGGCCTATTGTGGGCCTCGTCAGTGAGGTGCAGCCATATCCCTCTAGGCACACTGAGCAACGGGTCCACGTCTGGATTCCCGCATCACACTTAGGGAGACTTCCCCAAGTGTCATAATTTACATAAATAAAAAGAGAGAAGCGCTCAACCTGGGAACGAACAATAGCATAATAGCTTGTTCTATGGCAAGTTACCACCCTAGAAGCAGCCTCTTTTTGCTCAATATGTGCCTTTCATAGAGAAGAACTTTCCTGTAGCATATCAGTCTGATCCTGACTTCACATTACAGTCCAGCCCCGAAATACCAGGCAATCCCTCTCTGAACAAGAGAAACAGCAAAACCCCAGACGTACGTTTCGGCCTATTGTGGGCCTCGTCAGTGAGGTGCAGCCATATCCCTCTAGGCACACTGAGCAACGGGTCCACGTCTGGATTCCCGCATCACACTTAGGGAGACTTCCCCAAGTGTCATAATTTACATAAATAAAAAGAGAGAAGCGCTCAACCTGGGAACGAACAATAGCATAATAGCTTGTTCTATGGCAAGTTACCACCCTAGAAGCAGCCTCTTTTTGCTCAATATGTGCCATTCACAGAGAAGAACTTTCCTGTAGCATATCAGTCTGATCCTGACTTCACAGTACAGTCCAGCCCCGAAATACCAGGCAATCCCTCTCTGAACAAGAGAAACAGCAAAACCCCAGACGTACGTTTCGGCCTATTGTGGGCCTCGTCAGTGAGGTGCAGCCATATGCCTCTAGGCACACTGAGCAACGGGTCCACATCTGGATTCCCGCATCACACTTAGGGAGACTTCCCCAAGTGTCATAATTTACATAAATAAAAAGAGAGAAGCGCTCAACCTGGGAACGAACAATAGCATAATAGCTTGTTCTATGGCAAGTTACCACCCTAGAAGCAGCCTCTTTTTGCTCAATATGTGCCTTTCACAGAGAAGAACTTTCCTGTAGCATATCAGTCTGATCCTGACTTCACATTACAGTCCAGCCCCGAAATACCAGGCAATCCCTCTCTGAACAAGAGAAACAGCAAAACCCCAGACGTACGTTTCGGCCTATTGTGGGCCTCGTCAGTGAGGTGCAGCCATATCCCTCTAGGCACACTGAGCAACGGGTCCACGTCTGGATTCCCGCATCACACTTAGGGAGACTTCCCCAAGTGTCATAATTTACATAAATAAAAAGAGAGAAGCGCTCAACCTGGGAACGAACAATAGCATAATAGCTTGTTCTATGGCAAGTTACCACCCTAGAAGCAGCCTCTTTTTGCTCAATATGTGCCTTTCACAGAGAAGAACTTTCCTGTAGCATATCAGTCTGATCCTGACTTCACAGTACAGTCCAGCCTCGAAATACCAGGCAATCCCTCTCTGAACAAGAGAAACAGCAAAACCCCAGACGTACGTTTCGGCCTATTGTGGGCCTCGTCAGTGAGGTGCAGCCATATGCCTCTAGGCACACTGAGCAACGGGTCCACGTCTGGATTCCCGCATCACACTTAGGGAGACTTCCCCAAGTGTCATAATTTACATAAATAAAAAGAGAGAAGCGCTCAACCTGGGAACGAACAATAGCATAATAGCTTGTTCTATGGCAAGTTACCACCCTAGAAGCAGCCTCTTTTTGCTCAATATGTGCCTTTCACAGAGAAGAACTTTCCTGTAGCATATCAGTCTGATCCTGACTTCACAGTACAGTCCAGCCCCGAAATACCAGGCAATCCCTCTCTGAACAAGAGAAACAGCAAAACCCCAGACGTACGTTTCGGCCTATTGTGGGCCTCGTCAGTGAGGTGCAGCCATATCCCTCTAGGCACACTGAGCAACGGGTCCATGTCTGGATTCCCGCATCACACTTAGGGAGACTTCCCCAAGTGTCATAATTTACATAAATAAAAAGAGAGAAGCGCTCAACCTGGGAACGAACAATAGCATAATAGCTTGTTCTATGGCAAATTACCACCCTAGAAGCAGCCTCTTTTTGCTCAATATGTGCCTTTCACAGAGAAGAACTTTCCTGTAGCATATCAGTCTGATCCTGACTTCACAGTACAGTCCAGCACCGAAATACCAGGCAATCCCTCTCTGAACAAGAGAAACAGCAAAACCCCAGTCGTACGTTTCGGCCTATTGTGGGAGGTGCAGCCATATCCCTCTAGGCACACTGAGCAACGGGTCCACGTTTGGATTCCCGCATCACACTTAGGGAGACTTCCCCAAGTGTCATAATTTACATAAATAAAAAGAGAGAAGCGCTCAACCTTGGAACGAACAATAGCATAATAGCTTGTTCTATGGCAAGTTACCACCCTAGAAGCAGCCTCTTTTTGCTCAATATGTGCCTTTCATAGAGAAGAACTTTCCTGTAGCATATCAGTCTGATCCTGACTTCACAGTACAGTCCAGCCCCGAAATACCAGGCAATCCCTCTCTGAACAAGAGAAACAGCAAAACCCCAGACGTACGTTTCGGCCTATTGTGGGCCTCGTCAGTGAGGTGCAGCCATATCCCTCTAGGCACACTGAGCAACGGGTCCACGTCTGGATTCCCGCATCACACTTAGGGAGACTTCCCCAAGTGTCATAATTTACATAAATAAAAAGAGAGAAGCGCTCAACCTGGGAACGAACAATAGCATAATAGCTTGTTCTATGGCAAGTTACCACCCTAGAAGCAGCCTCTTTTTGCTCAATATGTGCCTTTCACAGAGAAGAACTTTCCTGTAGCATATCAGTCTGATCCTGACTTCACAGTACAGTCCAGCCCCGAAATACCAGGCAATCCCTCTCTGAACAAGAGAAACAGCAAAACCCCAGACGTACGTTTCGGCCTATTGTGGGCCTCGTCAGTGAGGTGCAGCCATATCCCTCTAGGCATACTGAGCAACGGGTCCACATCTGGATTCCCGCATCACACTTAGGGAGACTTCCCCAAGTGTCATAATTTACATAAATAAAAAGAGAGAAGCGCTCAACCTGGGAACGAACAATAGCATAATAGCTTGTTCGATGGCAAGTTACCACCCTAGAAGCAGCCTCTTTTTGCTCAATATGTGCCTTTCACAGAGAAGAACTTTCCTGTAGCATATCAGTCTGATCCTGACTTCACAGTACAGTCCAGCCCCGAAATACCAGGCAATCCCTCCTTGAACAAGAGAAACAGCAAAACCCCAGACGTACGTTTCGGCCTATTGTGGGCCTCGTCAGTGAGGTGCAGCCATATCCCTCTACGCACACTGAGCAACGGGTCCACGTCTGGATTCCCGCATCACACTTAGGGAGACTTCCCCAAGTGTCATAATTTACATAAATAAAAAGAGAGAAGCGCTCAACCTGGGAACGAACAATAGCATAATAGCTTGTTCTATGGCAAGTTACCACCCTAGAAGCAGCCTCTTTTTGCTCAATATGTGCCTTTCACAGAGAAGAACTTTCCTGTAGCATATCAGTCTGATCCTGACTTCACAGTACAGTCCAGCCCCGAAATACCAGGCAATCCCTCTCTGAACAAGAGAAACAGCAAAACCCCAGACGTACGTTTCGGCCTATTGTGGGCCTCGTCAGTGAGGTGCAGCCATATCCCTCTAGGCACACTGAGCAACGGGTCCACGTCTGGATTCCCGCATCACACTTAGGGAGACTTCCCCAAGTGTCATAATTTACATAAATAAAAAGAGAGAAGCGCTCAACCTGGGAACGAACAATAGCATAATAGCTTGTTCTATGACAAGTTACCACCCTAGAAGCAGCCTCTTTTTGCTCAATATGTGCCTTTCACAGAGAAGAACTTTCCTGTAGCATATCAGTCTGATCCTGACTTCACAGTACAGTCCAGCCCCGAAATAGCAGGCAATCCCTCTCTGAACAAGAGAAACAGCAAAACCCCAGACGTACGTTTCGGCCTATTGTGGGCCTCGTCAGTGAGGTGCAGCCATATCCCTCTAGGCACACTGAGCAACGGGTCCACGTCTGGATTCCCGCATCACACTTAGGGAGACTTCCCCAAGTGTCATAATTTACATAAATAAAAAGAGAGAAGCGCTCAACCTGGGAACAAACAATAGCATAATAGCTTGTTCTATGGCAAGTTACCACCCTAGAAGCAGCCTCTTTTTGCTCAATATGTGCCTTTCACAGAGAAGAACTTTCCTGTAGCATATCAGTCTGATCCTGACTTCACAGTACAGTCCAGCCCCGAAATACCAGGCAATCCCTTTCTGAACAAGAGAAACAGCAAAACCCCAGACGTACGTTTCGGCCTATTGTGGGCCTCGTCAGTGAGGTGCAGCCATATCCCTCTAGGCACACTGAGCAACGGGTCCACGTCTGGATTCCCGCATCACACTTAGGGAGACTTCCCCAAGTGTCATAATTTACATAAATAAAAAGAGAGAAGCGCTCAACCTGGGAACGAACAATAGCATAATAGCTTGTTCTATGGCAAGTTACCACCCTAGAAGCAGCCTCTTTTTGCTCAATATGCACCTTTCACAGAGAAGAACTTTCCTGTAGCATATCAGTCTGATCCTGACTTCACAGTACAGTCCAGCCCCGAAATACCAGGCAATCCCTCTCTGAACAAGAGAAACAGCAAAACCCCAGACGTACGTTTCGGCCTATTGTGGGCCTCGTCAGTGAGGTGCAGCCATATCCCTCTAGGCACACTGAGCAATGGGTCCACGTCTGGATTCCCGCATCACACTTAGGGAGACTTCCCCAAGTGTCATAATTTACATAAATAAAAAGAGAGAAGCGCTCAACCTGGGAACGAACAATAGCATAATAGCTTGTTCTATGGCAAGTTACCACCCTAGAAGCAGCCTCTTTTTGCTCAATA
This sequence comes from Bombina bombina, assembly GCF_027579735.1. Classification (NCBI taxonomy): domain Eukaryota; kingdom Metazoa; phylum Chordata; class Amphibia; order Anura; family Bombinatoridae; genus Bombina; species Bombina bombina. Next base: position 43,443 of record NW_026512373.1, read on the forward strand.
TGTGCCTTTCACAGAGAAGAACTTTCCTGTAGCATATCAGTCTGATCCTGACTTCACAGTACAGTCCAGCCTCGAAATACCAGGCAATCCCTCTCTGAACAAGAGAAACAGCAAAACCCCAGACGTACGTTTCGGCCTATTGTGGGCCTCGTCAGTGAGGTGCAGCCATATGCCTCTAGGCACACTGAGCAACGGGTCCACGTCTGGATTCCCGCATCACACTTAGGGAGACTTCCCCAAGTGTCATAATTTACATAAATAAAAAGAGAGAAGCGCTCAACCTGGGAACGAACAATAGCATAATAGCTTGTTCTATGGCAAGTTACCACCCTAGAAGCAGCCTCTTTTTGCTCAATATGTGCCTTTCACAGAGAAGAACTTTCCTGTAGCATATCAGTCTGATCCTGACTTCACAGTACAGTCCAGCCCCGAAATACCAGGCAATCCCTCTCTGAACAAGAGAAACAGCAAAACCCCAGACGTACGTTTCGGCCTATTGTGGGCCTCGTCAGTGAGGTGCAGCCATATCCCTCTAGGCACACTGAGCAACGGGTCCATGTCTGGATTCCCGCATCACACTTAGGGAGACTTCCCCAAGTGTCATAATTTACATAAATAAAAAGAGAGAAGCGCTCAACCTGGGAACGAACAATAGCATAATAGCTTGTTCTATGGCAAGTTACCACCCTAGAAGCAGCCTCTTTTTGCTCAATATGTGCCTTTCACAGAGAAGAACTTTCCTGTAGCATATCAGTCTGATCCTGACTTCACAGTACAGTCCAGCTCCGAAATACCAGGCAATCCCTCTCTGAACAAGAGAAACAGCAAAACCCCAGACGTACGTTTCGGCCTATTGTGGGAGGTGCAGCCATATCCCTCTAGGCACACTGAGCAACGGGTCCACGTTTGGATTCCCGCATCACACTTAGGGAGACTTCCCCAAGTGTCATAATTTACATAAATAAAAAGAGAGAAGCGCTCAACCTTGGAACGAACAATAGCATAATAGCTTGTTCTATGGCAAGTTACCACCCTAGAAGCAGCCTCTTTTTGCTCAATATGTGCCTTTCATAGAGAAGAACTTTCCTGTAGCATATCAGTCTGATCCTGACTTCACAGTACAGTCCAGCCCCGAAATACCAGGCAATCCCTCTCTGAACAAGAGAAACAGCAAAACCCCAGACGTACGTTTCGGCCTATTGTGGGCCTCGTCAGTGAGGTGCAGCCATATCCCTCTAGGCACACTGAGCAACGGGTCCACGTCTGGATTCCCGCATCACACTTAGGGAGACTTCCCCAAGTGTCATAATTTACATAAATAAAAAGAGAGAAGCGCTCAACCTGGGAACGAACAATAGCATAATAGCTTGTTCTATGGCAAGTTACCACCCTAGAAGCAGCCTCTTTTTGCTCAATATGTGCCTTTCACAGAGAAGAACTTTCCTGTAGCATATCAGTCTGATCCTGACTTCACAGTACAGTCCAGCCCCGAAATACCAGGCAATCCCTCTCTGAACAAGAGAAACAGCAAAACCCCAGACGTACGTTTCGGCCTATTGTGGGCCTCGTCAGTGAGGTGCAGCCATATCCCTCTAGGCATACTGAGCAACGGGTCCACATCTGGATTCCCGCATCACACTTAGGGAGACTTCCCCAAGTGTCATAATTTACATAAATAAAAAGAGAGAAGCGCTCAACCTGGGAACGAACAATAGCATAATAGCTTGTTCGATGGCAAGTTACCACCCTAGAAGCAGCCTCTTTTTGCTCAATATGTGCCTTTCACAGAGAAGAACTTTCCTGTAGCATATCAGTCTGATCCTGACTTCACAGTACAGTCCAGCCCCGAAATACCAGGCAATCCCTCCCTGAACAAGAGAAACAGCAAAACCCCAGACGTACGTTTCGGCCTATTGTGGGCCTCGTCAGTGAGGTGCAGCCATATCCCTCTACGCACACTGAGCAACGGGTCCACGTCTGGATTCCCGCATCACACTTAGGGAGACTTCCCCAAGTGTCATAATTTACATAAATAAAAAGAGAGAAGCGCTCAACCTGGGAACGAACAATAGCATAATAGCTTGTTCTATGGCAAGTTACCACCCTAGAAGCAGCCTCTTTTTGCTCAATATGTGCCTTTCACAGAGAAGAACTTTCCTGTAGCATATCAGTCTGATCCTGACTTCACAGTACAGTCCAGCCCCGAAATACCAGGCAATCCCTCTCTGAACAAGAGAAACAGCAAAACCCCAGACGTACGTTTCGGCCTATTGTGGGCCTCGTCAGTGAGGTGCAGCCATATCCCTCTAGGCACACTGAGCAACGGGTCCACGTCTGGATTCCCGCATCACACTTAGGGAGACTTCCCCAAGTGTCATAATTTACATAAATAAAAAGAGAGAAGCGCTCAACCTGGGAACGAACAATAGCATAATAGCTTGTTCTATGACAAGTTACCACCCTAGAAGCAGCCTCTTTTTGCTCAATATGTGCCTTTCACAGAGAAGAACTTTCCTGTAGCATATCAGTCTGATCCTGACTTCACAGTACAGTCCAGCCCCGAAATAGCAGGCAATCCCTCTCTGAACAAGAGAAACAGCAAAACCCCAGACGTACGTTTCGGCCTATTGTGGGCCTCGTCAGTGAGGTGCAGCCATATCCCTCTAGGCACACTGAGCAACGGGTCCACGTCTGGATTCCCGCATCACACTTAGGGAGACTTCCCCAAGTGTCATAATTTACATAAATAAAAAGAGAGAAGCGCTCAACCTGGGAACAAACAATAGCATAATAGCTTGTTCTATGGCAAGTTACCACCCTAGAAGCAGCCTCTTTTTGCTCAATATGTGCCTTTCACAGAGAAGAACTTTCCTGTAGCATATCAGTCTGATCCTGACTTCACAGTACAGTCCAGCCCCGAAATACCAGGCAATCCCTTTCTGAACAAGAGAAACAGCAAAACCCCAGACGTACGTTTCGGCCTATTGTGGGCCTCGTCAGTGAGGTGCAGCCATATCCCTCTAGGCACACTGAGCAACGGGTCCACGTCTGGATTCCCGCATCACACTTAGGGAGACTTCCCCAAGTGTCATAATTTACATAAATAAAAAGAGAGAAGCGCTCAACCTGGGAACGAACAATAGCATAATAGCTTGTTCTATGGCAAGTTACCACCCTAGAAGCAGCCTCTTTTTGCTCAATATGCACCTTTCACAGAGAAGAACTTTCCTGTAGCATATCAGTCTGATCCTGACTTCACAGTACAGTCCAGCCCCGAAATACCAGGCAATCCCTCTCTGAACAAGAGAAACAGCAAAACCCCAGACGTACGTTTCGGCCTATTGTGGGCCTCGTCAGTGAGGTGCAGCCATATCCCTCTAGGCACACTGAGCAATGGGTCCACGTCTGGATTCCCGCATCACACTTAGGGAGACTTCCCCAAGTGTCATAATTTACATAAATAAAAAGAGAGAAGCGCTCAACCTGGGAACGAACAATAGCATAATAGCTTGTTCTATGGCAAGTTACCACCCTAGAAGCAGCCTCTTTTTGCTCAATATGTGCCTTTCACAGAGAAGAACTTTCCTGTAGCATATCAGTCTGATCCTGACTTCACAGTACAGTCCAGCCCCGAAATACCAGGCAATCCCTCTCTGAACAAGAGAAACAGCAAAACCCCAGACGTACGTTTCGGCCTATTGTGGGCCTCGTCAGTGAGGTGCAGCCATATCCCTCTAGGCACACTGAGCAACGGGTCCACGTCTGGATTCCCGCATCACACTTAGGGAGACTTCCCCAAGTGTCATAATTTACATAAATAAAAAGAGAGAAGCGCTCAACCTGGGAACGAACAATAGCATAATAGCTTGTTCTATGGCAAGTTACCACCCTAGAAGCAGCCTCTTTTTGCTCAATATGTGCCTTTCACAGAGAAGAACTTTCCTGTAGCATATCAGTCTGATCCTGACTTCACAGTACAGTCCAGCTCCGAAATACCAGGCAATCCCTCTCTGAACAAGAGAAACAGCAAAACCCCAGACGTACGTTTCGGCCTATTGTGGGAGGTGCAGCCATATCCCTCTAGGCACACTGAGCAACGGGTCCACGTTTGGATTCCCGCATCACACTTAGGGAGACTTCCCCAAGTGTCATAATTTACATAAATAAAAAGAGAGAAGCGCTCAACCTTGGAACGAACAATAGCATAATAGCTTGTTCTATGGCAAGTTACCACCCTAGAAGCAGCCTCTTTTTGCTCAATATGTGCCTTTCATAGAGAAGAACTTTCCTGTAGCATATCAGTCTGATCCTGACTTCACAGTACAGTCCAGCCCCGAAATACCAGGCAATCCCTCTCTGAACAAGAGAAACAGCAAAACCCCAGACGTACGTTTCGGCCTATTGTGGGCCTCGTCAGTGAGGTGCAGCCATATCCCTCTAGGCACACTGAGCAACGGGTCCACGTCTGGATTCCCGCATCACACTTAGGGAGACTTCCCCAAGTGTCATAATTTACATAAATAAAAAGAGAGAAGCGCTCAACCTGGGAACGAACAATAGCATAATAGCTTGTTCTATGGCAAGTTACCACCCTAGAAGCAGCCTCTTTTTGCTCAATATGTGCCTTTCACAGAGAAGAACTTTCCTGTAGCATATCAGTCTGATCCTGACTTCACAGTACAGTCCAGCCCCGAAATACCAGGCAATCCCTCTCTGAACAAGAGAAACAGCAAAACCCCAGACGTACGTTTCGGCCTATTGTGGGCCTCGTCAGTGAGGTGCAGCCATATCCCTCTAGGCATACTGAGCAACGGGTCCACATCTGGATTCCCGCATCACACTTAGGGAGACTTCCCCAAGTGTCATAATTTACATAAATAAAAAGAGAGAAGCGCTCAACCTGGGAACGAACAATAGCATAATAGCTTGTTCGATGGCAAGTTACCACCCTAGAAGCAGCCTCTTTTTGCTCAATATGTGCCTTTCACAGAGAAGAACTTTCCTGTAGCATATCAGTCTGATCCTGACTTCACAGTACAGTCCAGCCCCGAAATACCAGGCAATCCCTCCTTGAACAAGAGAAACAGCAAAACCCCAGACGTACGTTTCGGCCTATTGTGGGCCTCGTCAGTGAGGTGCAGCCATATCCCTCTACGCACACTGAGCAACGGGTCCACGTCTGGATTCCCGCATCACACTTAGGGAGACTTCCCCAAGTGTCATAATTTACATAAATAAAAAGAGAGAAGCGCTCAACCTGGGAACGAACAATAGCATAATAGCTTGTTCTATGGCAAGTTACCACCCTAGAAGCAGCCTCTTTTTGCTCAATATGTGCCTTTCACAGAGAAGAACTTTCCTGTAGCATATCAGTCTGATCCTGACTTCACAGTACAGTCCAGCCCCGAAATACCAGGCAATCCCTCTCTGAACAAGAGAAACAGCAAAACCCCAGACGTACGTTTCGGCCTATTGTGGGCCTCGTCAGTGAGGTGCAGCCATATCCCTCTAGGCACACTGAGCAACGGGTCCACGTCTGGATTCCCGCATCACACTTAGGGAGACTTCCCCAAGTGTCATAATTTACATAAATAAAAAGAGAGAAGCGCTCAACCTGGGAACGAACAATAGCATAATAGCTTGTTCTATGACAAGTTACCACCCTAGAAGCAGCCTCTTTTTGCTCAATATGTGCCTTTCACAGAGAAGAACTTTCCTGTAGCATATCAGTCTGATCCTGACTTCACAGTACAGTCCAGCCCCGAAATAGCAGGCAATCCCTCTCTGAACAAGAGAAACAGCAAAACCCCAGACGTACGTTTCGGCCTATTGTGGGCCTCGTCAGTGAGGTGCAGCCATATCCCTCTAGGCACACTGAGCAACGGGTCCACGTCTGGATTCCCGCATCACACTTAGGGAGACTTCCCCAAGTGTCATAATTTACATAAATAAAAAGAGAGAAGCGCTCAACCTGGGAACAAACAATAGCATAATAGCTTGTTCTATGGCAAGTTACCACCCTAGAAGCAGCCTCTTTTTGCTCAATATGTGCCTTTCACAGAGAAGAACTTTCCTGTAGCATATCAGTCTGATCCTGACTTCACAGTACAGTCCAGCCCCGAAATACCAGGCAATCCCTTTCTGAACAAGAGAAACAGCAAAACCCCAGACGTACGTTTCGGCCTATTGTGGGCCTCGTCAGTGAGGTGCAGCCATATCCCTCTAGGCACACTGAGCAACGGGTCCACGTCTGGATTCCCGCATCACACTTAGGGAGACTTCCCCAAGTGTCATAATTTACATAAATAAAAAGAGAGAAGCGCTCAACCTGGGAACGAACAATAGCATAATAGCTTGTTCTATGGCAAGTTACCACCCTAGAAGCAGCCTCTTTTTGCTCAATATGCACCTTTCACAGAGAAGAACTTTCCTGTAGCATATCAGTCTGATCCTGACTTCACAGTACAGTCCAGCCCCGAAATACCAGGCAATCCCTCTCTGAACAAGAGAAACAGCAAAACCCCAGACGTACGTTTCGGCCTATTGTGGGCCTCGTCAGTGAGGTGCAGCCATATCCCTCTAGGCACACTGAGCAATGGGTCCACGTCTGGATTCCCGCATCACACTTAGGGAGACTTCCCCAAGTGTCATAATTTACATAAATAAAAAGAGAGAAGCGCTCAACCTGGGAACGAACAATAGCATAATAGCTTGTTCTATGGCAAGTTACCACCCTAGAAGCAGCCTCTTTTTGCTCAATATGTGCCTTTCACAGAGAAGAACTTTCCTGTAGCATATCAGTCTGATCCTGACTTCACAGTACAGTCCAGCCCCGAAATACCAGGCAATCCCTCTCTGAACAAGAGAAACAGCAAAACCCCAGACGTACGTTTCGGCCTATTGTGGGCCTCGTCAGTGAGGTGCAGCCATTTGTAATATAACCTAGATATATCGGTCTATATTGGATAATAGGTGTCCTACACTTGAGCGCTGGCTGTGACCGACCCGGGTGTGGGCCGCAATGGTCAGTAGTGATACAGTGGTCTGAAATTGGCCGCTCAGAGTGTGTGTTAGCGGTGATATGTCACTCAATTGCGGCTTCCAGCAGCAATATGCCATATTGAGTATAGCTCATGGGGGTTAAGCTCAGTATGAGTAATTATCTTTTTAGCAGTCATGCACAACATTCAAGGTTTGCACTAGGTGGAGCTGTATCATATGCTGATCCCTGAATACCAGAATATGTAGGCGTTTTTTTCTTATTGAGCCATCAGGTTGTAACACGCTAAGGCACATCCAGGATGATCTGGGGTCACAGCTGCTTCTGTTCTGCTTTGCTGAATTTCCCTGTTTTGATTTGTTGGGCTGCCTTGATTTTATCTATTTTCATGTCATATATTTTGGTGTTGGGTGTATGTATTATTTTTAATGTTGTACTGGCAAATATTGGATGTTTTTTCTTTTCTTCAACAGTTTTCACTTGTCTTGATGAAGGCTTCTATGTAAGCCGAAACGTCGACCTACGACTTAACTATGTTGTTACTATGAACAATAAATAAATTCTTATTTGCTGATATGCAATTTACACAAATCCTGAGAGTGCCCTCCATTTCTGCGTTCTTTTATATATATATATATATATATATATATATATATATATATATATATATATATATATATATATATATAATAAAAAGTACAATATTTTCTTTGTAAAGAACAGGAATGTAAAATATGCATAACGAGCATTGGTTTCGCAATTTAGGACTAACGCAGTCGGATAGCGTAAATGAAGAATTGCAATCCTAAATGTGCGCTTTTGAAATTTTAAATATAAAATATTATTAAAAAAATATTAATAAAAATTAATTTAAAAAGTCCAACTCTTTTTTCACTCTTTACTTTCAACTGGAAATATGAGTGCAACCCAATACACAAAAAAGCCTTCATCTAGTGATGTTAATTCGTAATCTATCCCTTGATTTGTTCTTAATTATCCCTTTTACAGTTACCTTTATTTTAGCATTTTAAATAGCTGATTTTGCCTGTGGTATCCCTACCTATGCTCAAAGGATCTTTTTATATTTTACTAGTTGGTAAGCCTGCCCAGAGGGCAGTCTATGTGTTGTTAATAAAAAAAAATAAAAAAAAATTGAACTACAGAAAAAAATAAACAAATTATCAAAAATAAAAAAATTAGACCTAATCCCTCTGAAAATTAAAAAGCTCACCCCCCAAAAAATAAAAACACCCCCTGATCTAATGCTGAACTACCAATAGCCCTTAAAAGGGCTTTTTGTAGGGCTTTGCCCTAAGTTAAACAGCTAAAAAACCTAAACTATCCATTTCCCTGAAAAGGGCATTTGCATGGGCATTGCCCTTAAAAGGGAATTCAGCTCTTTTGCTGCCCATCCCTAATCTAAAAAAATAAATAAAAAAAATATTTTAAAAAAAACCTCTAACGTCTAACCCACAAAAATTAAACCTAAGTTTAAATTAAGCTAAAATTACAGGAAAAAAAAAATCTAATATTACAGAAAATAAAAAAAACAATGATCAAATTTTAAAAAATTATACCTAATCCCTTTAAAAATACCCCCCCAAAATAAACCCCCCCTACTCTAAGAATAAACTGCCAGTAGCCCTTAAAAGGGCTTTTTGCAGGACATTGCCCCAAGATAAACAGCTCTTTTACATTAAAAATACACAAAGCCCCCCCTAACAGTAAAACCGCCCATCCACCAACCCCCCCCCCCCGGCGACCCTTCAGTTCCAGGGTCGCCGGTCTTCAGCTCCGCAGTCATCGGTCTTCAGCTCCACTCTCTTTGATAAAATAAAGAGATCTGATTTTCCTGCAAGAACAACTTTATTTGGGCTATATTACAAGTGGAGTGCTAATTTATTGCACATCCGCAGACGGGGCAAAATTGTCCGATTGTGGGAGCACAATAAATAACCAGCCATTAGAAGTGTCTAGTTATTGCGACTGCAAGCTCCAGGTAGCAATTAGTGCTCAAAAAATTAACCAGAGGTCAGAACTCTGGTTCATTTTTCAAATGTTCCCCAATTGCCCCCCAAATAAAGTGTGTAGTGCCTTTAATAAAATAAAAAATATTAGCTTTTTTTTTTTTAAATCATAACTGCATAAAGCAATTTTTAGGGGTTATAGTGAGCGGGTCTGGGGGAAAAGCAACAGCACTGAAAAGTACCTTTACATAGCAGTCTATGGGGACTCTGTTAAAACTTAAAATATTTAAAAAACATATTTTAAAGGTATATGAAACCCAATTTGTTTTTTCTTCCATGATTCAGATAGAGAGGGTAATTTTTTTTATTTTATTTTTTTATTTTTTATTGAGAATCAATTTGAGGCACAAATACAGTATATAGCAATAAAATCAACTCAAATACATACTTTCCTAATATACAATCTCAAATAAGAAGCAAGTGAGGAATTGCACAAAGTAATCTAAACATGTTCGAATGACAATGCATATGTATAGAAGTAAATAATTATTATGCCTAGGAAACTGTATACCCTCTTAATGTTCTATGAGGCCACTCTTGGGTCTCCCAGTACAACAGTGTGGCGTTACAAAGGGTATTCATGGGCAGAAGGAGGCCACTCTTGGACCTCAAATGGTGAATCTCAGTTTTTCATTTTTATATTTTTTTTTTAACCCATGTAATGAAATTAAAACAATTAACACATTATTCATTAGAACAAATATATATAAAGTGAAGAACTTTCCAATATAAAGAAACAAGTAAGAGAACCATCCTAACATGGAGATGAAGTTGGGGATTTCTTTAATTTGTGTGTGGTAGAGCTCACTAGTCTCCAGAATGTCTGATGGAAGTAATAAATCAAGATATGTTCTTGCGTCGCTAAGCACCATTGTGGGTGGGACTTGCTTGATCTAATTCTCTAACATGGTAGTAGAGCATTTGTGATATATAATCGTAGCAACCAGAGCAAACCTAATTTTAATGTGAGACTTGGGACTCTCAGAGTATTACTATTTATGGGAGAGAAATATATGAAAGTGATATGACATTCGCTATCTATCTTGTGGTATCTGATCTTGAGATATATCATATGCAGGTTTCAATCTATAAAGGGTCCCATCATATTTATATGGTGAAGTACCAGTTCGCCTCAGTATAATATACCATAGGGCATAACCAAGATAAATTTAATATATGGTCCAAATTGATAAATATATCATTATCCTAATGGAGATGAATAGGCAGATTAATATTTATGTACAGATGTAATGGTTTGGGTTGTGCTTGTATGGGAATTCTAAGTATATGTGAGCAGAAACATATATACAAACAGAAATCTATGCATTCAGTTGGAGTAGCAGCTCAGTGACTATAAATCAGCACATACATCTTAGTAAAGGAACAGTGATCACCTTTGTCTTAAGGCTCATTTATAAGAAAAATAAAAATAAAAAATCTACAAACAGGTTATAATGTTTACGCATGAATACCAGGAACATTCCATACCAATATGATAGAGGGCTACAAGAGATCACACGCCTATTTATCCACTGCACACCCATATAAACAAGTTTAGGTGTATATTATTTATACTAGCATCTATGTTCCATGTGAAATATATTAACGCATCTAATAGTGTATAAGTTTAAAAGTATTATCGCTTAAGATCAGAAGAACTAACAATTTGCACATACTGTCATCAACCATTATGGGTACAATTTAAAAATTCAACCACAGTAGCCCACAACTTTGTTTCTTTTATGTTGGAAGATATTAAAACCATATGTTTTCCACCTTTGAGCAGAACAGTATATGGTGTGAGCTGAGCATTAGCAGTATGGGGGGACAAACTATGTTAACTTTTAACAGGTATTGCAATAGACAAAGAGGCATAGTGCTCAGCTTTACAGATCCCTGCATCGTCATTCACTGACTGGTCAGCAATTTGCATCCATAAGGAGATGGATTACACAAAGCGATCTTTCAGGTTAGCTTGCTATGTAAGTTCATCCCACTCCCCTCCTGTATAATGGGGTCTTATGCTGTTGCTGTTGACTTAAATTGGAAAAAGCAATAAGCAATCAACAGTGTCTTAAAAAGGCTGCATCATAAACAATGAAGAAAAAAGACCCAACTATAAATAGCATAATAAAAAATAAAAACTTAACGAAGATATCGTATCTGGTATATGCTGGGAAAGTTCAGGGAGCTGTATTAGGCGATCCATATATTAATTTCACCCAACACCAGTGCGATCATGATCCTCATATCCCAAGTACAGCCAGATGAGCACTGGGGGCTTCTGAGTTTCCAGAAGAGACTGCGCTTCTAGGTTCCTTAGAATGTAGTGGATTGTTTCTGTCACAGCCGCAGATCGGGACATGTCAGTTGTATAGCTCAGGTAATACATCGTCGCAATGCGACTCTCCTCTCCTCCATCCAGCTGGCGTATCTCTCTGCCGGGGACTGGCTTATATGGATGCCAGAGCAGGGGACTCCAGTAATTATCTGGAGCCAAATATGATAGGCCTTGAGTGGCGGCTCGATCACGCATCAGACACCTCACTTGCGCCTCCACAGTGTATGTCGGCTCTCCCCCACTGTGCAGCGGTGCAAGAGCTACTAATATAGTGACTGTGGTAGTCGGGAGATGCGGTAATGTATCCTTGCTCTTCTCTCCCGTAATTAATGGATCCTTTAGGGCTCGATGCTCCGTCTTGTCAGTGCATCTCCAGCCTGTCCCATAATGCCTTTCAATAGGGTCCACTATTGGTATCGGACCTTTTATCACTTCTTTCGGAACAGCAAGTTCCCCTGTCACAGCTGTGGCCAATGATGCTTCCTCTCTGTAACTAAGAAGGATTTGGGAGATTTGTGCTTCTAAGGCGGCAAAATGATCGTTGAGTAGCTGATGTACACTAGTCTCCCATCTATCTAGCGCTTCCATCTTATTTTCACAGTAGTAGCGCTCTTTTTCCTCCCGATGACTGTGGCTCTCAGCTTAGTTCAGTGGTTAAACAAACAAAAACAATAAACTGTCCAGTTATATATAAACTGGTTTGGTAACCCAGGGGCCTGGGGGGGGTATTATTGCGGGAACCCCAACAGCACTGACAGTCAGACGGTAGAGGCCTCTCGACCTCGTGGCTTGTCTCAGTGTAGTTAGCTGAGGATCATAGGCAGGTCCGGGTAATGCAGGAGTTTCCCAGATTTATCTTGAGTAGCAAAAGGTTGTTCAGCTTAGGTTCATCAGCAGAAAAAGTAGGGAAAAGTGCTAAGACAGCACCTAAATTATAGTTAAAGTGTAGGAGCTCCTCACAGACACGTCCTGCCGCAACAGCTATAGGCTCCGCCCCAGAGAGGGTAATTTTAAGCAACTTTCTAATTTATTCCTATTATAGAAACATAGATATTGACGGCAGATAAGAGCCATAGGCCCAGCAAGTCTGCCCGACCTTACCTAATAGTATAAACTTATCTAGTTCGTAGGATAGCCCTATGCTTGTCCCATGCATTTTTAAAGTCCCCCACAGTGTTTGTTGCTACTACCTCTTGAGGAAGTTTATTCCATAAATCAATCACTCTTTCTGTAAAGAAGTGCTTCCTCAAATTACTTCTGAATCTACTACCCTTTAGCTTGAGCTCATGACCCCTTGTTCTTGAATTTTCCATTTTATGTAAAATACCCACAGCCTCAGTTTTACTAAACCCTTTAATGTACTTGAAAGTTGCTATCATATCACCTCTTTCCCTTCTCTCCTCTAAGCTATCAATTTTTCTTCGTACTCTTGGTATCTTTTTTTGAAAAGCAGGAATGTAAATGTTAGGAGCCAGCCCATTTTTGGTTTAGCACCTGGGTAGCCCTTGCTGGTGGCTGAAATTGCATTCTCTATCTGAATCATGAAAGAAAATATTTCTGTTTCATATCCCTTTAACCTCTTACAAGTTTTAGAATCTGTATCTTCACACTTGGCGCCACCATCTTGGAGCTTATTTGTTATTGATCTATGACTATGGCATCTGTAGCCAAAACACGTTAGATTGTGTTTTAATTTACTGCTTTTTACTATATCTTCACTTGTAATAATTAGTTGAGTAATCCGCAGTGCCCCATATTATCAGGATGGAGGATTGGGTATATTAACGCTGATCAAAGATACCCTACATTTGAGTAGTTAGCTGTGTCGGTCACAGGTGGCTTTTAATTTGACTCTTATTACAGTGTTTTGAGAAGTATAGCGCTGCTATAGGATTCATACCACAGGGCCTCTCCAAGAATCTTTGCACGAGTGGTGAGTCCTTTTAGACTTTTTGACGCTTTTAGGGTTTATGAACTGTTATGAACAGACGTATTGCTACCTATCACTGAAATGTATTTTTGACATTAAGTTTTACTTAAAGTTAAGGTAAATCCAAGCGTATAACATTTAACAAATATTGCTAACTCAGCACCTACGGCCGCCCAAGACACAGCTGAGAACTGGAGTTCCTGAGCTCCAGGCATCTGCCAGCATATGGAACCTGATGGAGCACGATTGGTGCTCCGGTTCCGTATGAAGGCAAATGCCAGATCATTACAGACGGTGATTCCATGTGTGTCACTATCTGTAACGATCATCTGCTGGTACTGGCAGGAGGTGTGGGAGGGAATCCAAGAGGTGGGTGGGCAGGTGCCAGTACTAAAGATGGCCACAAGTAGGGGTAGTTGTTGTTGGCGTGCAGCGATGACATAATCACCGCACGCTGAGTCTTGCTCCTGATGCCGGTCAGATCACCTGTGGGCCCTCCTTGGCGTCGATCTGAGCCTATGTAAGTTCAAATATTTCATTCACACATTGCCCAAGTATAGGTTGTCTTGTGCTCCCTGGGTGCTACTTTCGTTTACTTTGTTTGCTGAACTGCTGGATTGCCTTACTGTTGCTGAACTCTGCCTGTCTTTGACCACTTTACTGTTTAACCCCTAAACTGCTAGATTGCCTTACTGTTGCTGAACTCTGCTTGTCTCTGACCATTCTTCTGATTAACCCCTGAACTACTGGATTGCCTTACTGTTGCTGAACTCTGCTTGTCTGTGATCACTCTGATTAACCCCTGAACTGCTGGATTGCCTTATTGTTGCTGAACTCTGCTTGTCTCTGACCACTCTACTGATTAACCCCATAACTACTGGATTGCCTTATTGTTGCCGAACTTTGCTTGTCTCTGACCTCTCTCCTGTTTTAACCCCTGAACTGCTATTCCTTGGATTGCCTGCCTGTTGCCGGATATTTGCTTCATTCACCACTCTCTGCATTACCATTTGGCACCCTGACTGGGATTACTTCCCTGTTTCCTCATTTCTACTGTGAGTATTGAATTGCATCCTCATTTATTATTTCTTCTTTGTTCTGGGATATTTCCTTATCTTGCCACTTGATGCCGGGATAAGAAGACTACTGGCCAGGATTGGTATGATAGGGAAATATCCCACGAGCATTACAACTATGTATGTCTGCTATTTGTGAACAAAGGAGATACCAAAGAAGCTTTTACAATCCTTTGGGCCATGAATGCACAAGCGGTATGTAAATAATTTCAGTGAGTACCCCAAAGTTTGTGAGAAAGTTAACAATTTTCTTTTATATATGATTGCATTTGACGGAGAAATGGTGGCATGAAATAAACCAAAATGGGCCTAGGACAATACCTTGGGTTGTCTACTTAAAACAATATATAGTTTTGGGGGGGCGGAGTAAGCCATTGGTCTAAGCAGATGCAATATAGCAGAGCTCCGTACAACAATTGCTAATTTACGGCATTTTCACTTATAATTTGGGGATATTTTCTCTCAGCCACCTCTGGGACAGTGACCAGATATGATCAGTTAACTCTAATCTGATTTTGAGCAAACCGGAGAAGATCTGTGGTATACCGGGCAGACAGAACCGCAAAGCCTTCAGGAAAGCCCTGGGCTGCGGCCTGCAGCGGGGGCCTTAGTCGCAACAACGTGACCGAAAACATCTGAAATAGTGGCGATCCAGCTACACAGACCCCGACAATCCAGAGGGGAGGCCCTATATCTTTGAAATTGTCCCATGACAACAGATATCACTCCGTGAGGCTGAGCTTCACGGAAGAGGACGATGCCATCATGGCCCGAAAGTAAGTGTGCACTTGTTAACTGACAGAGCCCACGAACAGTCTTAAACAAGGACATCTCCCTAAATATACATAATCTAACTGTCCAGATAGTGATTTGGGGATCCCTTCTTTAAATCTAGACCATATACAGGATTGGAAGGTCCGCTGCACCATAGCCTTGGGAAACATAAGAAGGGGCAGTGTATTGAACATAACAGTAATGGACAATAACGATATCCTCTGACTGGCAGGCAAAGTTTCTGAGAATAGGAGACTTTGAATTACTACTCCACTCCTTTAGTGGTCACTTGAGAGAGATTAGCTGGCGATCTTTATGTCTCTCCACCTAACCTCATAACAGCTTCAGACCACTTAAAGAGACATTGCATAGAGTAACACACAGCAAAACGAAGCCTGCCCTTGAGACCTACAGATAAGAGGAGAGAAGCCCATTAGAAGGGGCACACTTGTGACGTCCCTTATACAAATCCCCATTAAGGGTTGACTCAGCCCCAGGATCTGTCGCAGCACTATGAGAAATAATGTAAACACATAAGAAAAGTAGAGGGAGTGGCCAACCACTGATATCAACAAAATTTACTCAGATACTCTATATATATTTAAATGACATCCTCAACTCTGTCCCTACCCTATGACATCACTTTAAGTACCTGAAGAGAGATGTAGGTTCTAAAACTACACATATTGCCTAACGCTGGAATTAGTACAAACCCATTTTCACCAATTGTCTGGGACCTGGCGCTTTCATAGACTCATTCTTCTATACTGCTAACGCTGTAGGACAGGCACCTCAGAAACAGTAACATGGCATCTAGGAGATCAGTGAAAGGCGACAAATCGCTGAAGACCACAAATATGTCTTCTTTTTTCAAAACACCCCAATCTGGCAAAACTCCCAAAAAATCAGAGATAGAGGAAGAATCAGATGGGGAACCCATGCAATTCCAAGATGACAATATCCCTCTAACAAGGGCAGATCTACGCAAGCTTAGATCAGATATTACTGATAACTTTGAAAAGCTATGGGAGAAGATTGACTCAATACACACATCAGTCACCAGAGGCTTATCTGAGATCAAATCAGACCTTGTAGACATGGGAGGGAAAATTGAGACTCTAGAAGACCAACAGGACTCCATTGTGGGAAATATGGATGAAATGTCGCAAACAATCTCCTCACAACAACAACTACTAGTGGAATGTCAAGACAAACTGGAAGACCTCGAAAACAGAAGCAGGAGAAATAACATCAGATTAAAGGGAATCCTAGAAGAAGTGACTACTAAAGATCTACCAGCATATCTATCTCAACTCTTTAGTCAGATCACTGAAGCACCAGCTGACTATGTTTTCCATGTGGAAAGGGCTCATAGAGCCTTAATGGCGAAGCCAAAGAATGGGCTCCCTCCCAGAGATGTAGTAATTAGATTGACCTTCTTCCCAGACAAGGAGAAAATACTACAAGCCTCCAGGAAGCACCCCACCTTCAAATTTCAGGGGAATGTAGTCCAGTTTTATCAAGACTTAAGCTTACGAACTCTGCAATGTAGAAGTCCCTTACGGCCCCTCACGCTATTACTCTGGAAACACCAAATACCATACAAATGGGGATTCCCCTTTCTGCTCATTATACCCAAAGACTCCAAAACAATAGCGAGAGGACATTCTTGAAATATGTAAAGTCTTAAACTTGGAAACACCATCACTACCTCCACTGGAATCTCCCACTGTTGGTGAACCCACACCAGATCAACCCAGACATCAAGTGATATGGCAGAAAATCAGTTACAAAAGACAAAAGAATCTTGAGGAAACGGAACCTGACACCTCAGGGAAATATGGAGGATAGAGTAGGAATGAGAATCTTTTTGGCACATAGGAAGGGGACTGAAGGTTCTCTTTTTATAGAAAAGATACTTGAGACTACAGAAAGATTGCTGAACCGGTTTAAGACTTTGTTTATTACCCCACATAGTGCCTTTGAGTTACACACTGGCTTCCCAAAACTGGCCTCGGTGGAGCTCAGCCCAATAAGGGTCTGGGCTGACTTGAGGTCTATCTCAACCTGTGAGCTGGGGGGGTGTCCTTGCTCCCTCGCAATGTTGATTGTTGAATATTTGTTTATTGACACAATGTTGTCCCCTAACTGGTTGTCCCAGGGACGGGGACCTGTTATTTATTTTGTTATTTATAATATGCTGTTTTTTCTCCAGTCTTTCTCTTCATCCCAGTGACACCACTGCAATGCTTTTTGATATTGAAAATGCTACTCTACTAAGATTCCAGACAGGAGGTAGAATCCTGAACCAGAAGGTACCAGATAATATGGCCCCAACACATATAATAGTATCAACCAATGATCCCTAAGATAACTTTAGTCTCCCACAATGTCAGGGGGTTGAACACCGACATTAAACGTAATATAGCGATGCCCCAATACGCTTCTTTACAGACAAACTTATTATTTTTACAAGAGACTCACCTTCTTAAAGCTAATATTTCAAGATATTGGGCAAGACACTTCACAACCCATTACCATGGTACGGCACCCACTAAGAAAAGGGGAGTCTCTATCCTAATTCGGTCCTCCATTAATTTCATACATGAATCCACTATAGAGGACCCGGAAAAGGGAGATATCTTATAGTTAAAGGTCGGATTTTAAACACTGAGGTCACATTATGTAACGTCTATGCTCCCAACGAGAACCAACACACATTTTTCCGACATATATTGACACAATGGTCCCAAACCAATATCATCTTGGCGGGGGATTTCAATATCACCATGTCCCAGATAAAACCTAAAACCAATGGCTTACTAACTAACAAACAACTCCGACATAACCAACTCATTAAATCAATTCAGGAACATCTATTGCCCCACTCCTTGATCGACACATGGGACACACTATATGAAGTGACTACAGATACTACTTTTTATTCAGCAGCACATAATTCATACGTGAGACTGGACTATGTTTACGTTAGCCAAGTTTTTCAACCCCTATTACGGAAGTCCGACATACATGCATGTGTATGGTCGGACCACTCCATTGTCTCCCTACAGATAGATGGACTGAGAGACCCATCACGAAGTAAGACATTGACGTTTGACCCTACATACCTTAAGAACCCTCAGGCACACGAAAATACCCTGAGAGCATTAGCGGAATATTGGAGTATCAACACTGACTCCACGTTAAACCCAATAAACACCTGGGCAGCACACAAGGTAGTACTTAGGGGGCTACTTATAAAAGAAAAAGCAATCAAAAACAAAAGATATAGGAACCAATTAACACAGTTCTATAGTGAAATCGACCAACTAGAAATGCAGCATAGACTGGCAAAACAAACCTCCACCCTAAATGTTCTTCACACTAAAAAAGCCTCACTGATGTTGATGCTTAACTCCCAAGCAACCAGGGCTGCCCAAAGACTGAAATCTCGGTATTTAATTTACGCGAACAAGCCGGATAAATTCATGGCCTACAAAATTAGGGAAAGAAGCAGAGAATCAGCTATCCCTGCAATCGAAACAACTCAGGGCACCACCACCTCACATCCACAAGAAATAGTCGATACCTTTGAGACCTATTATGGGGACCTGTATAATGAGATAAAGTCACTCACAACACAGTAACAGAAACCCTCACGACAGAAATGTTTGCAAACTCTCCCTTACACACCATATCTAGGGAACACAGGAAAACCCTTAATGCCCCAGTATCTGCTGCAGAGGTGATGAGAGCGATTCGAAAACTTAAGCCGGGGAAAGCAGCAGGCCCAGATGGACTTCCAGGGGAATACTATAAGTTATTTGGGTCCTCGTTGCTTCCATTCAAAACCGTTGCAACCCCATTCAAAAACAAATTATACAATTTGAAAAAATTATTAATAAAGCTAAAATAGAAGGAATTATAACTAATCAGGAACATCAATTTATCAATATCACACATCCCAAAACACCAATTTTTTACTACCTCCCCAAAATTCACAAAACATTAGATCATCCCCCTGGACGCCCTATTATCTCAGGGATCAATTCCTTAACTTCAAATATGTCACAATATGTGGATAAATTCCTACAGAAATACAGACTTTCTGAACACTATAACAAATGTAAAATGGCGAAAAGAATATATATTAGTCACATGCGACGTTAATTCTTTATATACCAACATAGGGCACAAATTAGGAATTGAAGCATCAGAATATTTCTTAAACCAAGATTATGAAATGAGAACACCTCAAATACAGTTTATAACAGAATGTATACAATTCATTTTGGAAAACAATTACTTTAATTTCAACAACACATTCTATTTACAACTACAAGGTACTGCTATGGGCACGAGGTTTGCACCCAGTTATGCTAACTTATTCATGGGGAGATTCGAAGAAGATAACATCTTACACTCCCCATGGGGTGCAAACCTCGTGCTCTATAGGAGATTTATAGACGACATATTCTTTATTTGGAAGGGTGACCAAGAACTCTTAAATTTATTCCTTGAGGATTTAAATTGTAACAATTGGGGTATCAGTTTCACATCTGAATACAGTAAAGATAGTATACATATTTTAGATGTCAAAATAAACATAATTAACAATCAGATAACAACTGAAACATACTTCAAACCGACAGACACAAATAATTATATACATCCAGAGAGCTGCCATCTGGAACAATGGATCAATAACATACCAAAAAGTCAATTTTATAGAATTAAAAAAAACTGCTCAGAAGAAACAACATTTCATAAACAAGCTAACGAATTAGAAAAGAAATTCCAAGAAAAGGGTTATAAGGACGTAATAATAGAGACAGCAAAAACACAAGCAATACAAAAAGATAGGAAAGAATTACTTGAATATACAAAAAACAAGAATAAAATAATAGATTCGTCAAAACAAGTTAAATTTATTACTGAATACAATGAATACCACAAAAGACCTTAACTAGGATTCTACGTAAACATTGGCATATAATTAGGAAAGATCCTTTATTAACAGATATAGTAGAAGAAAAACCGACAATTTTATTCAGAAAAACTAAAAATTTAAAAAGCATATTGGCACCAAGTCAATTTAATAAAATTAGTGAATTAAAGGAGCAAGATCTATCAGGGAGGATACTACACGGCTTTTACCCATGTAACAGCTGTAAAGCCTGTAGATATGGAAAGAAGGATAAAGAAGTGAGATCCACAAATAATAATTTCAGATATCCCATAAGAGAAATAATTAGATGTTCCGACAAGAACACTATATACCTAATACAATGCCAATGTAATTTGCAATACTTGGGTCAAACAAGTCGCCCATTACATGACCGAATCAGAGAACATCTTTCAAATATAAAAATAGGGAATTGTAAGCATTTATTATCAAAGCATTTTACAGAGGTTCACCAAAAAAAACCCAATAGGCTTCAAATACTGCAAGAGGAGGCAATATAGAAAAACTTATGCTACTAAAAGAAGCAGAATTAATTTTTAAGTTTAATACATTAACCCCCAATGGCTTAAATGCCGAATTAGACCTCAGTCCATTCATATGAATAAATGGTTCTCAAAGACATATATCAAATAAAATCCATTAGATTTATATATAACTTCATATAAACACATAGTCAAAACAGTATAATTATAAACAATTATAGATAGCACAATTATAAACAGTACAAATTCAAACAGACCAAATACCAATAATAAAATTCAGACCAATGCAATAAACGGAGTAAATCCCTTAACATTCTAAATGTAATTCCTAAATGTAATTTCCTAATTTAATTCTAAATTTAATCTCTAAAATTAATATACTTATCTCTAGTGGCTAAAAATGCTAAATTAGATCAATTCATTCATATAATTATGTCCATAATAATTCTTTAGAATTATGTAGAATAAGCACATAGTTAAAGTAGTGCACACCCAAACAGACCTAATATTATTAGTCAAGATTTCATTAGACACTAATTTACACAAATAATTTTTCAATGAGCAGTAGAGAGAAACACAGAGTAGTAAATGCACATAATGCTTAAATTTTTATTATTATTTTGATAGAATGATCCCTTATAGGTGGTAATAATAAAATGTTTGTAACAATTTAGGTAACACTTTCTTTTGTAACTTTCTTTTGTAACTTTATATTTTGTAACTCATTCTTGTTACAACAATATTAGGTATAAGGAGTTTATCCCATCAAAAATAATATTGTTTGTCTAGAATATTGTTTGACTAGAAAGCAATGAAATATTTGGAAATAATGACACAAGATTTAAAGATTAAAAGATTTTAATATACACAAATTGACATCTGCATTTGAGAAATGTATTTTATATAATTTTAAAGATTTTCACATATGTATGAATGTATCGTAACACAAGATGGTTAACTCTAAACTAAAAGCGAGGAGTTATAAAACCAAACCGGAACCTTAAATACAGCCGATAACCACACAGTATCATACAAGTCTTGATAAAGGCACAGGCGAGCGCTGAAACGCGTAGACAGACTGACAAGTGTGGATTTCTAAGGCCGCAGAAGAACCAAGCAAGTTAAGATTTCGAGGACACACACTCCCCCCACGATCCGGTTACCCGATTGGCCTCCAACGAAACACGTGAAACAGATGACATCAGGGTGAGGAAGCAAGCAGCCGGGAACTTCAAACGGAGAGACGCTGATCCTCCATTAAAGGTACAACAAACACAGCGAACAGCTTCCCAAGACCCCTACACAATGAGGTAAGATACAATCGGAGGTCCGGTTAGGGGGAGTGCAACAATAACTACCCTAATTTGGAGACACTAAAGAACTGAAAAAAACTGAGTTGTGGCCACAACTTTTTTGCAATAACATTACCGCTACAAGTGTACACAGAATCTCTAAGGTTCAATATATGCATATTGAGAGAGTATATACCGAAGTTTTTTTGGATATAACGCAAATGAAGTAGCCTTTGTAAGAGATTCAATTAGTTTTTTATGAATACATATGTATGATTCAAGCAATTGGTGGTTATTGGAACCACTTTTATTCTTGTGATATTTGAATGTAATTTGTGTAAGTTGTGATATAAAATACATATTATTTTAATATACCTAAGTTTGGTGTCAATTCAAAACAATATACCAAGAGTGTCAAATTCTTATACTGAATATTTAAAAGAGTAAACCAGGATTTAAAGATATACACGCAGAGCACTATACAGTTCACAAATATTAGGTTGGTAATATAGAATTATTACATCACTTATTTAAGAATTTCAATTTTATTTAATTAGTTACTAATTAAAATTAGTCACCTATAATAACACATCGAGAACCACAAAATAGAAAATACAACCATTATCATCAAATTATTATTAATTAAGTCCTACTCACAGCTACAGTTAGCGCTCCCCACCCCCTCCACACACACTTTGCTAAATCTTTGATACTGGGAAATATCAGAATTGGGGAAGCATTGTGAGCTGCAAAGGTCTGACACCTAGTTCACACCACACACATTTCTAGCACCTCGTTGCTTCCACACCTTACTAAAGTCTGCAACTACATTATGGAGGGCAACCCTGTTCCACCGGAACTCTTATATGCTAAAATCGTGGTGATACCCAAACCAGACAGAAACCATAAACTTTGTAAAAACTATTGCGCCGATTTCCCTGATAAATCAGGACCTGAAAATTTTTACGAAAATCTTGGCAAATCGCCTTAAAATAATTATACCCCACCTGGTACATCCTGATCAGGTGGGATTAATCAAAGATAGGGAGGCCCCAGATAATATTAGAAGGGTAACTAATCTCATACAATGGTTAGACAGGACAAAAACCCCTTCTCTGCTCCTGTCATTGGATGCGGAAAAGAAGTTCAATAGAATTGACTGGAAGTATTTGTTCACTACCCTTAGGAGGATGGGTTTTGACGGTACATTCATAACAGCCTTGCAGACGATATACTCCTCCCCATATGCCCAGGTAGCCTCAGCTGGCTATAAATCCAAAAGTTTGCCAATCTTAAACGGCACGAGACAGGGTTGCCCTCTTTCACCACTCCTGTTTGCCCTATGTATAAAACCACTAGCAGCCAGAATTAGATCACATCCAGATATCTCGGGAGTCTCTGTAGCAAACTCGGAGTATAAACTCTCACTCTTTGCAGACGACATCCTACTAACCGTCATCAAGACCCTTATTTCACTCCCCAACCTCTACGGGATCCTAGACACATTTCAGTTATCTCAGGATATAAGATAAATGCAGACAAATGCAAGGCCCTACCTATCGCTATCCCCTTTCACACTCAAAAATTATTAGAATCTTATTTCGACTTTAAATGGATGAAGCATACGCTCATAAATACTTAGGAATACACCTACCACCACAGACTCATCTACTATATAAATTTTATATATATTAAGTGCAGACTTTAAGGAAAATGTCATGAAAACACTTTTCAGATGGTACTTGATGCCTGTGAGAACCGCACATATGTATACACAAGGCAGCAGACTATGGTATTGAGGGTACGGAGAGGTGGGCACATACCGACACATGTGGTGGGATTGCACTGAGGTCAATGCGATCTGGAGGCGACTAGCCTCTTTTGCTGGCCAACTTATAGGTGAGGAGATTAATCTTACTATACAACAAGCTCTCCTGCATGACTACAATACTACATATAACAAAACCCTGAACACTTTTTTCAGTATCTTATGCACGGTCACAAGGACATGTATTGCAAAACATTGGAAGACAGGTGCCCCTACATGGGCCGAAATAATTAACAAGGTGCAACACACATACAATTTGTATGAGTTGGCATTTGGGGTTTTAAACAACAGAGATACATTTAATCAGATCTGGTTCTACTGAATAAGTAAGGGAGTTTCAGTTCAGGGTTCGCCCCCTAGGGGCATTTTGCCAGTTTAGACATGCATTGCAAATTATGATTTTGAAGAGCTACTATTATGTACTTAATAAGTTGTTACTTGATATGTTGTCACCTTCACCCCAGTTATCTTCCCCCCCCCCCACAAACTTATGGAATCACTAGCTTCACATGCCTTATGTTGCTTGAGGGGATACATTCTCCCCTTCTTCCCTATCTATACGTTGGAATAAAGCCTGTGAAACAACCTATATTGTTTTTTACATCACAACTGCAGAGAACTGCTGTTTAGTTTCTGAATCTTTGAGATGTACAAGTTCGAAAATTAATTTCCATGGAAATATGTTCTATTTTCATTTTGTTTGAAAATGTGATATACAAACCTTGATGTAAAAAATTTATAACATGTGTAAACTTTAATAAAAAATATTTAAACATAAAACAATATATAGTTTTGATAGGTAAATTTAAAAAAGGCTCTATTTTTGTTTAAATGGAATGATAGTAAAAATGCTATTAATGCTGATATTTTAGGCAAGTTTTTCTCTGAAAGTCTAGGTAGTGAAGGGGTTAAACTTCTCCCATTCGCCCTTTAAGAGCTCTGCATGACATCATCAGTGACATCACTGATGACATCACACATAGCAGGTGCTCCACTTTGAAATTCTGTTTCCCTTTCTAAGGGAGGTAGCTCTCATCTCTCTGTTACTTCTTTATATAATTAATTTGGATAGTTGTTTAAAATTATATGTTCTATCTGAATCATTAAATAAAAAAAAATAGTTTCATATCCCTTTAAATGATTGCCACTTTGATTGATACATATCATACAAATTTCTCAAAATTGAATTTATGCTCGATAACATAACATGAAACCATCCTAAAAAAATGTCCAGCAATTTTATTGCCTGAGGCAACTGTGCCTGTACGCCTCAAATTTTATATCAGAAAATTGAGAATGAAAACAGTAAAATACATTAACTTATTTCCAGTCCTATTTCAATTTCTCATTATGGAATTTTTTAGCTCTGATGTGGAAAACTAAACTTGCTCAGTATATGTTTAATCTGGAGTGCTTTAAACTGTCATAAATGTATCCTGTATGATAAAATTGGAATGAGTATATACTAAAATATAAAACATGAAAGTTCTTCGTACATATTTATGCCTCCCTCTTATGGAAAACTATGTGGTATGAATAAGTTGCATCTTACAATTCTTCATGTATTTGTTATCATGGAACATATGCAAAATTCAGCATTAATGAATGGATTTGTTAAGGTATAATAATTGGTTGATGAATGTCAGTCAAATGGAAAAAAAGCAAATCCATCACAGAAGATCTTAGCAGGGGGACTAATTAGGCCTAAGCAAACTAGGCCTGTGTCTTAAAGGGACATTATACACTCATTTTTTCTTTGCATAAATGTTTTGTAGATGATCTGTTTATATAGCCCATAAAGTTTTATGTTTTTTTAAAATGTATAGTTTTGCTTGAAAATAAGTTTTGTGAGAATACCATCAGCTACCTTCTCCAGCTTGCTCCTGTTTGTGTAAAGGGTCTTTTCATATGCAAAAGAAGGGGGGGGGTCTTATTTCCCACTTGCAGTGGGCTTTCCAACTGCCTTTTCAACAGAGCTAAACTGAGAGCTTCTAAGTAAGTTTTTAAACAGTTTTATACTGGATTTTTATATTAGTATCTGTGCATCTTAATCTTTATAATAGTGTCTATTACATGCAGTTATACAAAAATGAGTGTATACTGTCCCTTTAAGGCCCAACACATTTTTTTATTTTTATTTTTTTTTTTATTGAGGTTTAATATACAGTAACAGAAAAGCAGTACTTTAAATAGTTTGTCAATACACACGAAAAAGCCAAAAAAAAGAGAGATAAATCATGTCAATTCTCTAGCATAAATTAAACATACTCATTCTGTTACATCACAGGATAATTTAAAAATTTCGAAAATTAGCCTCATTTTATCAAAGTACAAATAGTCCAAAAATGACAGAAATATAAGTTTTCTCTTCGTTATCGTTACACCAAGACAAATAGACTTTGTACGTCAGGTTCAATGTTATATCCTGCACATATATTTATATTTAACTATAACATCATTGCATTAGAAATAAACATGTTCTCATGAAAAACAAGATTATTGGTTTAGAAGGAGGAAAGAAGGGGGGAGAAGCAAAGAAAAAAAAACATATTTTTTTTAATTTGTGTATTATTTCTATATCTTTTAATAAAATCTAACCACTTGCAGGCAAATCTGTGTTGTTGATTAGTTCCATTATTAGCACTGTCCAACTGCTCTATTATATATTGTGAGTGTAATAAATACGATAAATTATTAATCGTTGGTTCTCGTTTGGATTTCCAATTTTTCAAAATAAGATATCTGGCTCCCAAATAAAGTCAACATTATGAACATAGTCTCTTGAATCTATTAAAAAAATGATATGCTGTAGTTGAAGTACTATTTGAGAAGATAGTATCCTATTCAACCAGTATTGCACGCGCTGCCAGAACTGTTGTATTTTCGGGCAGCTCCAAAACATGTGGACCAGGTTGGCATCATGAAAGCTACATCGTGGACATAGATTTGAAGAGTTACTGAACCATCTATTTAAACTAGCAGGAGGTATGTATACATGATTTAAAATTTTATAGTACGATTCACGCCATGACGCGGATAGAGTAGCACGCTCTACCGCTAGTATACTATGTTTCACTTTAAAGATATCCACTATTTGAATATCTTTAGACCAATTTGAACAGATAGCCAAAAGATTACATTCACCCCCAGCTACTAACACCATCCTATACCAATAACTAATAGAGTGTTTACTTAACTTATACAGGTCCTATTCTTATACCTGGGTGTATCCATTCTCTAGTGTGATTTTTTTAATTGTTTCATTGTACCAGTGTCGGACTTGTAAATATGCATAGAAGTCTGCATTTGTAAGCTGAAAATGATTTCTAAGATATGCAAAAGTAAGCACCGAGGTACTTTCAGAATCTCTAAATTGAATTAGGTAGGAGAGGCCCAACGAAGCCCATCTATTAAATAGTTTATTATTTATACCAGGGATAAAACAAGGGTTCCTCGTAATAGGTACTAAGTCCAAGATCAAAGGATTGTCTTCCAGGCTAGCTTGCGGAAGCCTCCTGTACCGTTGTCTCCTACGTGTTCGTTCCCACCCTTGCCTCCAACTCCTCCCATGCCTCCTGGTCCCGAGTCACCAGGTACTGCTGAACCGATGCAATTGGGATTCACACATCTCTCTGCGGTGGAGAGAGCCTTTAGGAGGAGGGAGGGGCTCTGCCTCTATTGTGGGTTACAGGAACACCTTTTGAAGTCTTGTTCTACACGGCCGGGAAACGCTCACACTTAAGGTCCTGTCAGGGGCAGACCTTAGGTGGTTTATCCTTGTCCCCGGAACCGCTAAAGGAGAAACCTTTGGTCACGGTTGTCCTTTCCTGGGTGGACTCCTCCATAGTCACCCAGGCTCTTGTTGACTCCGGTGCTGCGGGCTATTTCATTGACAGTGCTTTTGTATCGAAGCACTCCATTCCTGTTTTGCCTCGGTCCGTTCCACTTGCTATTGAGGCCATTGATGGCAGGCCCCTTCAGCCCACACTCGTTACTCACGAAACCGCTCCATTGTCCATGGCTGTTGGGGCTCTCCATTTTGAAACCCTCCAGTTCCAGGTGATAAACTCTCCGCATTTTCCGGTTGTTCTGGGTTATCCCTGGCTCCAAAAGCACAATCCCAGTCTCGACTGGCGCAGGTCTGAAATTTTGTCGTGGTCTCCGCAATGTATTTCCACTTGTCTTCAGAAACCAGTTAAAGTCTTGTGCACTTCTTCAGTATCTCAATTGCCAGAGGAGTACCGAGAGTTCCTAGACGTTTTTGACAAGGTGCGTGCCGGTACGTTGCCTCCTCACCGGTCTTACAATTGTGCCATAGACCTGCAACCCGGAGCCATTCCTCCTCGGGGCCGGGTTTACCCTCTGTCTGTTGCAGAGAATTGTGCTATGGAGGAGTATGTTTCCGATGCTCTGTCGCGGGGGATCATCCGCAAATCCTGCTCTCCTGCAGGGGCTGGCTTCTTCTTTGTGAAGAAAAAGGGTGGCGAGTTAAGACCATGCATCGATTATAGGGGTCTTAATCTTCTTACCATTAAGAATGCTTACCCTATTCCGCTCATTACGGAACTCTTTGACCGCCTCAAGGGAGCTACAGTCTTTACTAAACTTGATTTGAGAGGAGCGTACAATCTCGTTAGGATCAAGGAGGGCCACGAATGGAAAACAGCATTTAACACCAGGAGCGGGCATTATGAGTATCTTGTAATGCCCTTTGGCCTATGTAATGCTCCTGCTGTTTTCCAGGAATTTATTAATGATGTCCTACGAGATATGTTGCAACAGTGTGTTGTGGTGTACTTAGACGACATCCTCATACACTCACCCACACTTGAGGCTCATCGTTCTGATGTTACACGGGTTCTTCAGAGACTACGTGAGAACGGCCTGTTTTTTAAACTTGAGAAATGTGAGTTCCATCAGACTCAAGTAACCTTCCTAGGTTATGTTATCTCTGTTGCAGGGTTTTCCATGGATCCTGACAAGTTATCTGCAGTTCTGCAGTGGCCTCGCCTAGTTGGTCTTCGGTCTATTCAACGTTTTTTGGGCTTCGCCAATTACTATAGAAAGTTTATTAAAAACTTTTCTTCCTTGGTCAAACCTATCACAGACATGACCCGTAAAGACAATGATCCACTCCATTGGTCACCTACTGCCATTGAGGCCTTTTATAGTCTTAAGACTGCCTTTGCAGCCGCTCCAGTTCTGGCTCATCCTAACCCTGTCCTGCCTTTCGTTCTTGAGGTTGATGCGTCTGAGACTGGAGTAGGTGCCCTCTTGTCTCAATATCCTACACCTGACAGTTCCTTGCATCCGTGTGGTTTCTTCTCTAAGAAATTGTCTCCAGCCGAGTGCAATTATGAAATTGGCGACAGGGAATTACTGCCCATAATTTTGGCACTCAAGGAATGGAGGCATCTTCTCGAGGGTACTAGCGTGCCAGTGCTCATTCTTACTGACCACAAGAATTTAACTTATCTATTTGAAGCAAAACGTTTGTCGCCATCACAGGCCAGATGGGCGCTATTTTTGTTTCGGTTTAATTATGTGGTCTCCTACCTGCCTGGTTGTAAGAATGTTAGGGCTGATGCCCTCTCTCGACAATTTTCACCTCTGTCCAAGGAGGAGTCTGTACCTACTCCAGTTATACCTCCTGACGATATTTTGGCTACCATACGTACTAATTTGACTTCTCCCTTGGGGGAGGAGATCCTGGCTGCACAAGCCAATGCACCTCCTGAGAAACCTAGTGGTAAGTGTTTTGTTCCTGAGAATCTTCGAACTAAACTTTTGCACACTTACCACTATCCTAAAGCCGCAGGTCACCCAGGCAAGAACCAAATGATTTGGTCTGTCACTCAACAATTCTGGTGGCCAGGTCTTCGTTCTGATGTTGCTGCGTATGTTGCCTCCTGCTCAGTTTGTGCACAGAATAATACTCCTCGACGTCTTCCTGTGGGTCTTCTTCAACCTATTGCTAATGGTGAGCGTCCTTGGACACTTCTTTCCATGGACTTCATTGTCGAGCTCCCTGTTTCCAATGGCAATACTGTTATCCTTATGGTGGTTGACCGTTTTTCTAAAATGTCACATTGCATTCCCTTGAAGAAGTTGCCTACCACTCAGGAGCTTGCTTCAATTTTTGCCCGTGAGGTCTTCCATTTACATGGGTTACCCAAGGAGATAGTGTCGGACTGGGGTAGCCAGTTTGTCTCCAGATTTTGGCGTTCCTTTTGTGCTCAAATGGGGATCCAGCTCTCCTTCTCCTCGGCATATCACCCTCAATCCAATGGGGCTGCGGAACGGTCTAATCAAGCTCTGGAACAGTTCCTCCGTTGCTATGTCTCAGATCACCACAATAATTGGTCTGAACTATTACCTTGGGCAGAGTTTTCTCGTAATAGTGCTATTAATGCTTCCTCCAAGTTATCCCCGTTCATGGCAAATTATGGGTTTCAACCATCCTTGTTGCCCGATTCATTCATGTCTCAGAGTATTCCAGCTTTGGAGGAGCATCTCCGGCAACTCCGTTCCACGTGGGTGCAGATTCAGGATTGCCTTCATCGTTCTATGCAGCGCCAATAGTTCCAGGCTGATCGTAGGCGTCTGCCTGCACCTTCCTACCAGGTTGGTGAGAGAGTTTGGCTGTCCTCCCGCAACTTGAACCTTTGTGTGCCTTCCAATAAACTGGCTCCCCGTTATGTTGGTCCTTTTCAAATACTCAGATGGGTCAATCCTGTGGCCTACGCTCTTGACCTTCCTCCTGCAATGCGCATCTCCAATGCTTTTCATGTCTCCCTCTTGAAACCATTGGTTTGTAATCGGTTTACCACTGTGTTGCCTCGTCCCCGTCCTATCTTTGTTGACAACCATGAGGAGTATGAGGTCAGCAGCATTATTGAATCTCGTATGTGCAGGGGCCGCGTACAGTATTTAGTTCATTGGAGGGGCTACGGTCCAGAGGAGCGCTCATGGGTTCCCTCCTCTGATGTTCATGCTCCCGCCCTTCTCCGTGCCTTCCATGCCCATTTCCCCAATAAGCCTTTTGTCCTCCCGCGGGGGAGGGGTTGTTGAGGGGAGGGTACTGTCAGGGATTTTTCCTGAATTGTTTGCCATGTGCTGCTGGCAGCCATTTTACTCACCTCTCTTCCTGACTTGGTGCATTGTGGGGGATGCTGCTCACTTCCTGCACTTCCTTTTATGGCCAGACTGGTTTACATCATCCATGTGAGAAAGGATGCAGTCTCAGAATTGTGATGTCATCACTTATTATTTAAAGGGCCTCTGTTCAGTATGCTTTGTCCTTGCGTTGTCTCAGACCTGTTTGTGAGTGCTCCTGTGTATTACCTGGCTGTCTGACGTCCTTCCTGGTTCCTGATCCCTGGCTTGTTCCTGACTCTGCTGTTCTCCTTGTTCCTGATTCCGGCTCGTCTGACTACTCGCTTTGGCTCCTGAATCGGCTCTGGTTTTGATTCCTGCCTTGTTATTTGACTTGTGGACTTTTTATTATTTTTTGCTATTAATAAAGGTGTGAATATTACAATAGCCTGTAATACTTCTGCACTTGTAATGGGTTGATTTAGTTTGTCAGCCTCGTGTGAAGGCAATATTGGGAGCAGAATTTTTTCCCAAAACATCTCTTTATTTTGCACATCAATCTGCGGGGCAGCATATAATCTTTTGAAAAATTAATGGAAACCTGTTTTAATTGCTTCGGCATCAGTTATTCTTTTCCCATCTATAATGATGGCTTTTATACTTTGCCAGCGAAAGTGAAAGACAGGATACCAAGAAATAGCTTGGATCCCAATTCTGAGCCTAGACCAGAGATTAACAGTTTAAACATAAATAAAGCAGATATTGACGAAATATCAAAACAAGTAGCTCATCTACTATTACCCCAATTTGATCTAATTAAAACGGAGATTACCACTCTGTCCTCAGAGATGAAAAATTTTACTTCAAGGCTGTTAGAAGCTGAAAACAGAATATCTGATATTGAGGATTCCACGTTTAAATTAGAACAAATTACTCAACAGCACAATACTAAAATAAGTGAACTTAATGATAAAATTGAGGATTTAGAGGTCAGATCTCGTCGAAATAATTTAAACATTATTGGTTTACCAGAGAGTACTATATACCAAGACCCTAATTATTTTGAAGCTACAACACTTCCACAGCTTCTTGGTATTAATCAACAAGATCAGAGTATTCAGGTAGAAAGAGCCCATCGGATCGGTAATGTTAGACAGCCAGCAGAAAACATACTACAGAAACGTCCTATTATGGTGAAATACCAGAATTTCCAGGATAAAATTAATATTCTAAGAGCTTACAGAAAGATCCAAAACCTGGAAATAGATCAGAATAGAATTTTATTGTTTCAGGATTTTTCTTTTCAGACAGAAAATAAACGAAAGGCTATGGCACCATTTTGCACTACACTTATAAACTTAGGCCTCTCTGCTAGATTAATTTACCCGGCTAAGATTAAGCTCTTTATTGATAATGAAATAATCATGTTAAGTACACCTCAAGAATTGAGGTTGAATTTACAGATATGCAGGATCTGGTTGCCTTACAGTCTCTCAATGCAGAAAGTGATCAAACATCTCAGGGATGTATAACATCAAGTCATAATATGAAACAGAAGTCTAAATTTTACCCTGTACAGTCTAGGGGAAAATCCCTTGAGCATTTCCATAAAAGAGTTTTGGAAGATCTAGCTCACCTGGACACTACAGCCAAAACAAGCCACTCTAATTTGTCCAAGAAAGAGAGAGAGGCTATATCCTCTCTACAAAATAACTCGTCTATTGTAATTAAGCAATCGGACAAGGGTGGCTGTTTGGTAGTAATGGACAGAGAAATATATATCAAGGAAGCCCATATATATATCAAGGAAGCCCATCGACAACTGGGGGACAGCGAGTCATATAAGCCACTATGTGGGGATCCAACTGTGAAATTTTCTAAAAAGCTTAAGTCTCTTTGGACGATGGGTTGTATATGGGGATAATTGATAGGAAAACACTGGATTATCTTTTGGTAGAAAATCCTATCTTACCTATATTCCACCATCTGCCAAAGGTCCACAAGGGCCTAGAGGACATAAAAGGGAGACCTATAGTGGCTGGTATAGGCTCGTTGTCTGAACATTTGTCGGAATGGGTGGATAATGTTTTACAGCCACTAGTTGGCTCCTTACCTAGTTTTCTTAGGGATACGTCACACATGTTAAATATGGTTGAAAACGTAAAGGTAGAAGAAGATATGAGCTGGTTGACAGTGGATGTCACCGCTCTTTATACTTCTATCCCTCATTCCCTAGGTATTAGAGCAGTCCATTTTTTCCTAGATCTACTAACAGACTACAGTGATGAAATCAAAGATTTTGTTTTGAGATGTATAGAGTTCCTATTGGAACATAATTACTTCTCATTTGAGGGGGTTTTTTACCTCCAGAAGAGAGTTACGGTGATGGGGGTGACATTCGCCCCCTCGTATGCCAACCTGTTTATGGGTTGGCTGGAATATACCTTTCTTCTGGGGGACAATAACCCCTTCAGAAACAGAATTAAATTCTATAAAAGGTTAATTGATAACCTTATATTCATCAGTACCTTTGAACAAGGAGAGACAGAGGGATTTGTACAGTACCTATATTCATGTGTACCAGAGATAAACTTTACGTTTGAGTGGCACAAGACAGAGATTAATTTTTTAGATACATCCTTGTATCGTAAAGTCATTACAGCCAATTCACTATTGCATGCTTCGAGTGCACATCCGAAGCATGTATTTAGAGGGATTGTGAAAAGTCAGTTTCTAAGAAACAGACGTATCAACTCAAGAGAGGATAACTTTGAAGCATAAGCTGGTGCTTTGGCAACCAGATTCAGAAAAAGAGGTTATTCAGATAACTTAATAAAAAATACATTTAAGGAGGTTCAACTGTGTAAAAGGGAAGACCTTTTGGGAGGAAGGAAAAATAGACAAGAAAGAAAACATGAAATACAAAATAAACCTGTATTTGTAACCAAATATTCCTCGCAATACTACAATGTTTGTAGGATTGTGAGGAAGTATTTGCCAATCCTGTATGGAGATGATCTGTTAAAGGATACTATTAAACAAGGATGTAAATTTGTATATTCTAGGAACCTAACATTAGGTAACATGCTTTCGCCTAGTCAATTGCGAACACCAAAAAGCCATAGTTCTTGGCTTACACATAATGGTACATATAAATGTGGAAGAAATTGTAAGGCTTGTGAACATATAAAAGTGGGCCCAAATTTTGTGTCACATTCAACAGGTCAAAATTTTGACACTAAAGGTTGTATTAAATGTTCCTCTACTTTTGTGATATATCTGATTGAACGCTCGGTATATTCCAGACAGTATATTGGAATGACATCCCGGGATGTCCGTACGAGGATAAGAGAGTACTTAGGATATATCACAAATAAAATGAGGTGCTCAGAGCTGGCACGACATTTTATAGATGAACACCATCAGAATGTGTCAACATTTAAATGGAATGCTATAGAACTTATCAAGAGTCCTCCTAGGGGAGGGGACAAATGGTCCATCTTAGCTAGACAAGAAGTGTATTGGATCAATAAGATGGGTACATT
Source organism: Bombina bombina (assembly GCF_027579735.1). NCBI lineage: Eukaryota > Metazoa > Chordata > Amphibia > Anura > Bombinatoridae > Bombina > Bombina bombina. The sequence goes on from NW_026512373.1 coordinate 77,799, forward strand.
GATTCCAACAGGTTTCAACTCAGCTAATGACATTATTAACTTCTGGAAGTGAAGGTGTTAAAATACATTATGGCCATCTTTTACAAAAGTACTATGTGTACTTAATAAAATGGACATTTGGATTTTTATATATTGAGGGTCGTTGCCTTCTTGGAAACCTGTTTTTTCTACACCTCAAGAGGCTAAGACTTTTACAGATAAATACAAAGATGGTCACTAGTTTAGAATCAGGTAGATGAACAATCTGCCTTTCTTGGCCTGTCATTTTTTCTTCTTTCCTTTGTGTTTTTTTTTTTTATTGTTTTTATTTTTTCTGTTTTTGATGAATTAAAATTTTTTTCGAGCACAACTACATATATCACAGTTGGTGTAAAGTTGAAATTGTTATGCTTGAAAGCAACGGTCTTATTAATCAAGCTGGTTGGGGGGGGGGGAAGGAAGGTGGGAAGCAGCCCCCCCCCTTTTTTTTCCCTTCCTTCTGCCTTTACGCTATTGTACTGGCCCTATAAAGTAAAATGCCAAAGTTAAGGGTTATGTCCTGGAATGTGGGAGTTATTACCAGCCCGATCAAAAGAAAAAGAATACTAGCACACCTTAATAAATGTAAGGCTGACTTAATCCTTCTGCAATAAACACATCTGTCCGAAATAGAACACAAAAAAATTAAAGTTAATTGGGTGCAAGAAGTTATTTTTACTCCCTGCGCCTCCCGTAAACGGGGGGTTGCTATCTTATTATGAAGAGTCTAGATTATCAAATTATCTTTCAAGAGTTAGACCCTGGAGAACATTACATTATTTTAAAAATAAAGTTGGGCCCACTTATTTATACTGTCTGCAACGTATATGGTCCAAATAATTTGGATAAGTCATTTTGGGAAAAACTAAAGGTTAAATTGTTTAATCATGTGAATTCTAATCTGGTAGTGGCGGGTGATTTCAACATGTTCTTCAATAATATTGATAGACTTCAGACCAGCAAGCAAAAACTCTTTAAACTCTCACAAAAAGCATCAAGAATTCTTAAAACCTTCTGTAGTGCACTTAAAATTAGGGATATATGGCGGCATTTGTACCCCAACACACGCGCATTTACGTGTGAATCTAAACAATACAGATCGTTTTCCTGCATTGATTTTTTTTAGGTTCAGATAGACTATTTGGGACTGGTGTCAAAGCACAGATAGGAGACTTTATTATCTCAGATCATGCCCCTATTTCACTGGAGCTTGGACTGGGCAATAATAATTTTGAGCCGGCCAGAGGATATTCCTTTCCTCGTTATTTAGTTAACAATATGGAATTTAAAAAACGTATCTGTGACATATGGCACAAATATGCTATACAAAACAATTCTTATAGCTATAAAGCAGAGATCTTTTGGGAATCAGCCAAAGCTGTGATTAGAGGAGAAGTTAAAAAATAACTCAGAACAAAATTGCGCCTAAGGGAAACTGAATTATCTAACTATCTTAGAAATACCTACAACACGTATATAACGACACCCAATCAGACTAACTGGCAGAAATATACTAAAGCAAAACAGGAATGGGAAACCATCTGTTTGCAGAAAGCCGCTAATCAGGAACTTCCTTACAGAACTAGATTTTATAGATGTGGTAATAAGATAGGTAAATTGTTAGCTAACTATGTGAATACGTCTCAGGAACACATTTTTTTGATACCCTCCACACCTATGTTCTCTCAAAATTAATGGGACACAAACTACACATTTTTTATTTCATAATTCAGACAGAGCGCACCATTCTAAACAACTTTCCAATGTATTTCTATTATCTAATTTTAGTTCTTTTCGTATCCTTTGTTAAAAGTATACCTAGCTAGGCTCAGAAGCTGCTGATAGGTGGCTGCACATATATGTCTCTTGTCATTGGCTTTCAGCTATCTCCCAGTAGAGCATTACTGCTCCTTCAATAAAGGATACCAAAAAAATGAAGCAAATTAGATAATAGAAGATAACTGGAAAGTTGTTTCAAATGATATGTTCTATCTGAATCATGAAAGAAAGATTTGGGGTTTCCTGTCTCTTTAAGCTTTCATTGTTCAGATAGACCACACAGTTTGTAAGAGATTTGTCACTTCTGTTATGAAATATACTTCATTTTCAGGGTATCCTTTTTTGAAAACACTACTGGGAGGGAGCTGCTGATTGGTGGCTACACACATGTCACTTGTTATTGGCTTACAAGATTTGTTTATAGAGGTCCCTATAGAATATTACTAATCTGAAAGGGACATTAACTATGTTTATAAAGGGATATAAAACAGTCTGTTTCATTGCTGTTATAAAAAATGCAAACTAAGCAGTGACTTATACTTAATAGAAATATGCATTATTCATCATTTTAAAAATACTTTTTAAAATTATTTTTATTAGTTACATACAATTCGACAATGCATCCGTACCAACATATATTGCAGAAATAAGGCTTAAACAATGACAGAACTAAAGATATATATATATGTGAAATATGAGGTGACCGCACCACCCAATATTAGATAATATGCTCAGGCACGGGATAAAGTCCGGTCCCAGACTAAATAATAATAAAAAATCAAGAATCCCAGCCAATGAGTCTTAGAATAAAGAAGTTTAATTCTTCAACAAAGGATATATTCCAGTGTGATCTTTCACACTACGCAACTATAACAAACATAGGGGAAATGTATGATGCAAGTTCATTCAAATCCACACATACCCCATCCACCAAAGGTTGGTTTTGGTGGATGGGGTATGTGTGGATTTGAATGAACTTGCATCATACATTTCCCCTATGTTTGTTATAGTTGCGTAGTGTGAAAGATCACACTGGAATATATCCTTTGTTGAAGAATTAAACTTCTTTATTCTAAGGGGCCCATTTATCAAAGGGCTTGCGGACCTGATCCGACACTGCGGATCAGGTCCGCAAGACCTCGCTAAATGCGGAGAGCAATACGCTCTCCACATTTAACATTGCACCAGCAGCTCACAAGAGCTGCTGGTGCAACGCCGCCCCCTGCTGACTCGCGGCCAATCGGCCGCCAGCAGGGAGCTGTCAATCAACCCGATCGTATTCGATCGGGTTGATTTCCGGCGGTTCCTGTCCGCCTGCTCAGAGCAGGCGGACAGGGTTATGAAGCAGCGGTCTTTAGACCGCTGCTTCATAACTTGTGTTTCTGGCGAGTCTGAAGACTCGCCAGAAACACGGCCCTTCAGACTCATTGGCTGGGATTCTTGATTTTTTAAAGATATATATATGTTAATCATAAGAGAAAATCACACTCCACATCCATATATTTATATTGAAACATTCAAAAAAAGATGATATACTTAAGCTCTTTAATTTATTATAATATCTTGAATCATATCAAAAATATTAATCCATGATGTAGTGTCTTCAATCGAAATAAATGACAGAACAAAAGAAACATTTTGCAATTTTACTATTTTCCTTAACTCATTTTAGAGAATTAAGGGGACAGTCTACTCCAGATTTTTTTTTATTGTTTAAACAGATAGATAATCCCTTTATTACCCATTATCTCAGTTCTTTTGACAGACTTGCATTTTAGCAAATCAGTGCTGATTCATAAATAACTCCATGGGAGTGAGCACAATGTTATCTATGTGGCACACATGAACTAGCGCTAACTGTGAAAAACTGTCAAAAAGGGCTTAGAAATTAGCATATAAACCTACTAAGGTTTAGTTTTCAAAAAAGAATACTAAGAGAGCAAAGTAAAATGTAGTGGTGCACACCCTTTTCACTCATAATGTCTTAAAGCACAGTTATATTGAAATATGATTTCCAAGCACTGACCATTAAATATTATACCAGTGAAACAGGTCTCATTTCTTATAAAGAACGTTTCTGAGTAAAGTATAATAAGAAATGGTATTGAGAGAGAAATATTGTTTTAAAATAAATTTTTATTATGCAATAAAATTAGCTTACAGACGTAATAAAAAATGAAATTCATTTAAATCCAAAATACACACACATTGAAAGACTATGAGGCCCATTTATGAAGCTCCCAATGGAGCTTGACGGCCCGTGTTTCTGGCAAGTCTTCAGACTCGCCAAAAAAACAAGTTATGGAGCAATAGTCTAAAGACCGCTGCTCCATAAGCCTGTCCGCTTGCTCTGATGAGGTGGTCAGTAATCGCCGGAATTCAACCCGATCGAGTACGATCGGGTTGATTGACCCCCCTGCTGGCGGCCGTGAGTCTGCAGGGGGCGGCGTTGCACCAGTAGCTCACAAGAGCTGCTGGTGTAATGCTGAATACAGAGAGCGTATTGCTCTCCGCATTCAGCGATGTCTGTCGGACCTGATCCGCACTGTCGGATCAGGTCCGACAGACATATGATAAATAGGCCTCATTCAGTTAAACTTGCTTTCAATAAAAATTGTTTACATACCACTCAAAATGACTTTTAGCAACCAAATCCTATCCTTTGAGATGCTCTATAACATCCTGTCAGAGTCACCTGACTTGTTTACAACAAGGTGTATTTATAGTGTTTTTATTTAGATGACGTCATCATTTGTTTTCTTTTTATATGTATTTTTAGCATCATTATAACATCAACAAAACTTGTCTATCTTTTTCTAGCATCAACAGTTTTGTACATCAACAACGTGGCCTTGAAAATCTGTTATACAAGAGTCAGACATACGCACTTGTAATTATTGCAGAGCATCCATCTTAAGATATTCAATTCTTTTTAATTATCACCAAAAATATTAGGCAAATTAGTGATGCAGAGATTCAAATTAAAAACTCTCTCTCTTCACTAAGATAAACCTTATTTTGATATAATAAAGAATAAACGATTCACCTGGTTTTAAAAGGGTGTGGAGTACACAGGTGTGGTATAGTCTATAAATAAGACTAACACAGAAACGTGCAAGACCGCTCTATTACCTATTTTATCTACGAGGTGGATGATGAATTTTGAAGATGGAATAAAGTTTAAATTGTTTTATAAAGGAATCCGTTTAACTCTTTTTTTAATTCAAAGAATACTATACAGCTAATAATATTTCATTTCTAGGATAGGATTTATTTTCCAACTCTATGGGAAAAAAAACATCATAGCAATCCTCTCTCCCTCTCCTCTACACCTAGCTGTGCATTTCCTCAAACTCCAATAGCGCCACTAAATTTTCAAAAGGTTCAATGTATTTTTTAAAATAAAATATATTAATTATGTGATAAAGTAAAAATAAAACATTCATGATTCAAACAGGGCACGTATTTAAAAAAAACAACAACAAAAAAACAACAAAATGTTTAATTCCAGTATCAAATTATACACAGTTTTTTCTTTTGCATGCACCAGATCCTCTTACTGAGCATGTGCAAGAGTTCACAAGGTAAACATATATGAGTCTGTGATTTGCTGATAACTGTCACATGATACAGAGGCAGGGAAATAGAAGGGCATTTTGAAATTTGCCAGCAACATAAATAAATCTACTGCTCATTTGAATTACAGTAAGTGCTATTACATGGTCTTTTTATTATGAATTTATTGATTATGGAATATCCCTTTAATTTGATCACAGATAAATGATCGCTTGTTGTATATATGGAGTTGCTTGATCCCTCCATAATCCCCTGCCATATGGTTCTGAGAAACATATTGGGCCAAAATGAGTTAAAACAATTAAAGCACCATAAGAATTTAATATACTTCTGGATCTTGTTATATGTATACTGAATAATTGGCTTTGTTAGTGTTTCAGATTGTGTTGAAACAGATAATATTCTTACCCTCATTTAGCAAAGGAGTCTCTCCAATGTAAAATAAGGGTTTAATGAGGAGTGTGGATTTTATATTTTAGCAGAGGGAGATGCATATATTCAAGCATCCTCCACCTTTTATTTCTCTAAACTTGTAATAGTTAAAGGGACAGTAAACACCTTGCAATTAGAACATGTTTTGCAGTCTTCCAGTACATTAACATATCAGCAGAGTCTTAGCTATGCGGTTGATTCCAATGTCATTGATCGTGTTTACCTGTTCTTTTTAACTGCCAATACACCTTGAGATAAGAAAGATCACATTCCAAATGATAACACAATTTTCTTATTGGATATCAGAAAAGTAAATCATATGATGCATAAACATTAAAATAATAAATATGAAAATCAGTGCGCCAATTGTGGTGTAAATTAGAAAAAGTGGTAATGGACGTGATAAACCACTAAAACATAATCCTCACATATGTAAGAAGACATATAAGGTGACATAAATTATGCAACATATACATATTGTTGAAGCAACAATAGTATGGATATAGAAATACCATACATAAATATAGTGGAAAGACAATGCCAAACAAATAATAAATAAAAGCAAAGATGAAGTGGCACTTATCTACAGTTGGAAATGAAATGTCCAAAGTGTATATATGACTCTCTCTATCCGCTGGTTCAGGATCAAGGGAGTAGATGATGGCAGGCTACTTCTTCAGAAATCTTGTTGGTGAACCAAGATCAAAGATACTAAAGATATGAGAAGACAAAAAAAGAACGCGCCACCATAGTGCACAATCAGTGGTAACAGGAACGCTGTGAGCGCAAGTGAAGCTGTACTTACAAGCTGCCAGACACATGAGAAGTGTCACAAACGCCTTCTGGACTCTTATGAGTCGTCCAGCTGACTCTCTCTCTCTTGCACTGTCAGAAGGCGATGTCCGTGAGTGGGTGCGTTTGTTTCCTTGATTAGGGAACCACCGGCATCTGTTGTCGGCTCCTGGTGTAACAGTGCTGCGTTGAAAATCCCCGTTCACTCAAATCAGTGGTGTACCAAGGGAGAAGTCTTTACCAGCAAGTAACAGACCAAAAGTGAATAATAAAAGTTTGTGGATAACAGGTCTTGATAAAAAATTAAAAAGACTTTATTTACAGCACAACATTTCTCGGTCTATAGTGACCGTTTCCTCAGGTGCATATAAAAACATACATTAACGACGAACTTATATTGCCGTATTTCGGCGTCCTAAGATAGAGAATGCGCATGCGTGAAGGTGTGTCTCGAACATGGAGTTGCTATTCGTTTAGAAGTAACAAATCATTAGATGTGAAATGTACAAGCCTCTCTATGAGGCGAACTGACAAGTGAGTGAGCCGATCTGCCTAATCACTTTGAAACAACCAAAAAGGATTTGGTTGACAATAAGTTTTACCGTTAGGTAAAAAAAATAAAAAAAAATAAATAATAATATATATATATATATATATATATATATATATATAGCTATTTGGACAGATAATACCAATAAAAAAATGTGAATACACAAGACCGTAACTCCATGTAAGAAGCGTTTTTACCCATTGAGCAACCTATACCGACATGTTAAAAACAGTTTAAAAAAATATATATATATATAAAAATATGTGAAGCAAACATCTATCAATACATGTATGCAATCAGTACTATTGCTTATCACCATATACATACATTCTAACATTAAGTTGGTAACTATACAAATGAAAAAAAGATTTTTTAAAAAGAAAGGCACAAGTCTAAATAAAAAAGATCACTTGGGTTATTATTATTAAAACGTGTTGGTGCTGTTGCTCGGGAATCTAATGACCTAGGGAAGTACCCATGCATAACACTCTACCCTGATATAAACACTTGAACGATACTATTGGGGTCATCTAATCACCCATAATTCACAAAGAAAAACCATCTTGTGTCTATGGAGTTAATTGGAAACCCTATAATGACGTTAACTCTACAGAGTCATAAGGCACTAAATTACCCTATAATAAAGTGGTAAGAAGATATTAATACCACTAAAGAATGTGAAACCAGGGGTGTTGAAACCTAACAAGTAATGGTGACATCGACTGGCCTTCTACCACTAGTGGTTAGTACTGTGTTGAATATGAACCAAATACTGATCCAAATATAAACCAAATACTATAGATGGAAAAATAAAAAATGCTCCTGTGTAAGGAAATGCATAACAATGAGTCACCTTATAAAAAATGGTGAGAAGATATTTGGAAATATATATATATATATATATATATATATATATATATATATATATATATATATAAATATATATATATATATATATACACATATACATCTGTACATATACATATATATACACACACGGATGAAGGGAATATATGGTACCTAACAGGTCATAGTGTTAACCTATATACTTAAACCCCAACTATATATTGTTGTAGTAAATTGGACCCAAGATATATCAGAATAACAGTAAAGATAGCTCAGTTTTAATTGAAAACTGCCATGTCAATATTGGCATTTAAACCATAGGGAGACAGAGTACGAAGCTTCCAAATCCAGAATGTCTCCCTCTTTTTTAACTGCAAAAATCTATTTCTACTCCATTTGGGAGTCACCAATTCCAATGGAAAAATATAAAAAGAGTCATCTTGTCCCAAATTGCATAGGTTCGCATGTCTGGGGACACTATGGTTTGGGATATTCTTTGCTATACTTCTTTTGTGTTCACCCCATCTTTTTTTGAGAGGTCTAGACGTTCTCCCTACATATTGGACCCCACATCTGCACTCTAACAAGTAGACAACAAATGATGAGTCACAAGTAAAATGTGTTTTGATACTAAATTTTTCTTTACCCACATAAGATATAAACTCTGTCTTCTTATTATCTGTGTATGGACATAAGCCACAATTCAGGCGATTACATTTGTAAAATCCAGGTTTACCCAGGAATTTCCTTTTGGTGTTCACAACCTTAACTTTGGGACTGGGATTGTACCTCTTCATTACAACCTTACTGGGGGCTAATTTGCTTTTAAGAGTCGGTGCCCTGCTAAAGGTGCATATTGGTTTATGTCCCACACACTCCCTCAATAGTGGGTCTCCCGCTAGTATATGCCAGTATTTCCCCAAAATATTTTTAATTTTGTTATGGTTGTTATTAAATTGTGTGATAAATCTAACTCCCTTGGTCAAAACCTCATCAGTATTGGACACAGTCTTTTCAATTTTGGAAGTGGCTAAATTACTCTTGGTATAATTGACAAAAAAATCCTCTTTAGGTTTATTCCTAGCTTTCAAATAGCTATCTTCAATAAGCTCCCTGGGGTAATGTTTCTCAAGAAATCTCTTTTTCAATATTAATGCCTGATTGTCATAAGAATCTAAATTGGTGCAATTCCTACGTATCCTGCAGAATTGGTTGTAAGGAATATTCTTTTTCCAAGGCAGATGATGATTGCTCCTATAGTTCAAATAACTGTTTGCATCAACTGACTTGAAAAAAGTTTTCGTATTCACTTGACCTGAAATATCCCATTCAAGGGTTAAATCTAAAAATTCAACACTCGTTTCATCAATTTTTGAGGTAAATTTGAGACCCATATCATTCTCATTGAGACTATTTACAAAATGCTGGGCTTCAATTTTGTTGCCTTCCCATATAAACAGGAGGTCATCGATAAAATGGCCATAGAACACCAGACTCGCCCCAAACCCTGAAGAATAAATATATTTTTCTTCAAAAAAACCCATAAATAAATTGGCAAAGCTTGGGGCGAATCTGGTCCCCATGGCCGTACCCTTAATTTGCAAGTAGAATCTTTCCTGGTACACAATATAGTTATTCTTCAAGACAAATGTGATACACTCCAACAAAAAATCTCTCTGTCTATCTGGCAAGTAAATATCTTTCTTGAGATAATGTTCAATAGCCTTTACTCCAAGGTCATGGGCTATATTAGAATATAAAGCAGAGACGTCATAAGTGAGCCATATAAGATTTCTATTTAATTTATGGGTCTTGGAGATTTTATATAAAAGATCGGGAGTATCTTTTATATAAGATGGTAGTGTGACTACAATTTTTTTTAGGAACTGGTACACATACTCAGATAAATTGCATGTCAAGTTGCCGATTCCAGCAATTATCCGTCTCCCCGGAGATCCACGATGTTCTTGTGGATCTTGGGGAGATGATAATAGTAAGCCAAATTTGGTGTGTATGGAATTAAGTAATCCCTTTCTTTTTTAGTTAAAATACCTTCTAGCCAACCTGAATCTACCATTCTGACCAAATTTGCAAGAAACTTGTTGGTCGGATTAAATGTAAGTACTTTATAATAATCTGTATCCAATAATATCCTATTGGCTTCTTTGATATAGTCTGTCAAATTTTGCAACACTATCCCTCCCCCTTTGTCCGCTTGTCTAATCACTAGATTTTTATTAGACGCTAGTCTCTATAGGGCTTTCATTTCATAAATGTTTAAGTTGGAATTTTCCACATCCCCGTCCGGTATTTTACCAAATTCCTCTAGAACTAGATAATTCTATACTTGTCCCTGTATTCGGTGGATTAAAATTGGATTTGGACTTAAGATCAGAGTGTATAAAATTATCAAATAATTAATCACACAATGTGTCCGGGTCAAAGTAAACAATATCAGTTAAAAATGACGTTCTACCATATCATTCGTGAGAATAGGTTTGTAACTACAACCTTTACATTTTTTCTCACAAAAATAACGTTGAATGGACAATTTCCTCACAAATTTATTCAGATCAACAAACAATTCAAATAAATTATGATTATTTGAGGGGCAAAAAGGAGAGACCTCTATTTAAAACACATACTTCTTCGTTCGTGAGTACATTGACTTCGGGGATCACAATCCACCCAACCATAAGCTACACCCACCCAACCACAATCCACCCATTAACATAAGTTAATGACTCAGTATCATCAAACAAAATTGATAGATCAACCTCAACAACCAAAGGACATTGACCCACAAATCGATCGATAACACACATTGGCCACCGATCTGTGCATGCTCAGAGCAAGTTAACGTCATTATTAATTAAATGTAAAAACATACAAAAAACATATCTACTATATAGCGCTGCAACATCTGCTGGCGCTCTACAAGTAACCGATAATAATAAAAATAATATATCAACAGTTGCAGAATAGATACAGATATCAATACCAATGTATACCCATCAGTAAATTATATTAAAAATATTTATTATTAAAAAAAACATCACTCTATCCATCTGCTACACATATGGACTTTATTAACCCATTTTGGTTTTCTGTGATCGGCAGCCACTATTTTGACATTAAGTCAAAATTAAAGTTTCATGATTCAGATAGAGCATGCTATCTAAAAAACAACAACTTTCCAATATACCAAAATTTCCACAATCTTTTTATATGCACCCATTCTGATGCTGCAGCTCTTACTGAGCATGTGCAAAAGTGCACGGTATATATACGTTTATGCATTATGTGATTGGCTGTCACATGATACAGGGGGAAGGAAAATTGAAATAACTTTGAAATTTACAAGAAAATATTCTACTATTGATTTATAGCAAGTGCTATTGCATTGTCTTTTTATTGCGTATTTGTCAATTGTTCAATTCAACTGTATTTAGTGGAGATAGAATATCATGGGAGTTATCAACCTCGGCTGTGTTGAAAAAAAAAATAAACATCCAATCACATTTTTATATTGAACCAGAATTTCTATAAGATTTGAATCGACTCCCCATATTAAAACAGATGTTTGCTACACTTGGATATTTGGAGGAACTAATCTGGACTTGAGTATGAAGATGATAGAGTTTTCTACCTTCATTGTGTAAACAAAATCTCCTGTGTTTGGCTTCACCAGAAAATATAAACTGTAAAAATCAACTCCAAAAATGTTTTTGTTTAAAAAGATAGATACTCCCTTTATTCTGATTATTACTGGCCTATACAGAAAGCCCATTTCATCTAATCCCTTATTGCATGCTAAAAACTTACATCCAAACATTGCCAGTATGGAATAGTGAAGGGCCAATTTTTTTGTGTAAAAAGAAACTGTACCAATATGTCTACTTTTCTTGAAGAAAGTGAGGATCTAAGAGTAAGACTCATTCAAACAGGCTATTCTAATGAGGTAAAGGATGTTGATAGACAAGCCTTCTTGAAGGATAATTCTAAAGATATTGCAAGACAGGAAGATAAAACAACTTTTGTTACTACATAATCGGCACAGTATCACCAAGTGTGTAAAATTATTAAGAAACATCTTCCCATTTGGTTGGGAGATGTTGATCTGGCTGAGTCTGTTATCAAAGGTTGTCAGTTTGTAAGTAAACATAATGAAAATCTTCAACTAGGTTGACATGTAAGGGCCATTACAGTGGTGGCAGATCATGCAAAGCCTGTGCACACACTTTAATTTGTAAAACGTTTCAATGTAACATTACTCAAAAGGTATATGTTTTGGATACTCTCACTAATTGTTGGACGACACATGTAGTTTATCTTATCTGGTGTCAGGTGTGTAAACTCCAATATGTTGGACGTACCACAAGAGAAATCCGGGAAAGGATATGGGAGCACCTCAATGACATAGATAATTTGTCTCATTGTTCTGCACTGGCATCTCATTTTATCCTGCATCATCAAGGTCTAACTACAAACCTCAAATGGTGTGTCATTGAGAAGGTTACAAAACCTAAAAGGGGTGGAAATTTACTAGCTTTGCTTGCTAAAAGAGAAGCATTTTGGATTATTACACTTAAAAATAGGATCCCTTTTGGCTTTAATTTTGAATCAGATTAACTTCTGTCAATAGTCTTCAGTTCTCTGTTATTTGCCCTTCTCTAGTTGGGATTGTTATGTGAATTTTTTTCTATATTATGTTAACATGTCTTGACTAAACTCGACTAAAGATAGATGTCTATAAACTTGACTAAATATAGCTGTCTATACAGTATCTCTTGCATTTAGAGATCAATGTTATTTTATGTACTGTATATATAATTTTTTTATGCTCATTTCTGTATTCTCAAAATTGAACTGGATTTCTAGTATGAAATTCTATTCATCACAATTCTATGTTTATCATAATATTCCTCAAAGTCAATGTACTCTGAATGTTCAAGCTAATCTTGTATTTCAGGTTCTGCTCCTAAACACCATAACAAATGTATAATGTTATAGTAGCCTGCTAAGATTTTTCTCATACCTGACATAATGGCTAACTATGTGCTTTTACCTTTGAGGTCGTAATTATCTTTCTCCAATAGGGTTTTGTCTGTACCTTTAAATATATGGGGGTGGATGTCAGGATATATCAGTCTATAAGTAAGGCAAGAGTAAACCAAAAACGCATATGGCCGTGTTTCCTGCCCCTTCTCATTGTTTTTACTTGTGTTGGTTGGCTTTAATAAATTTGTTGGCTCTTACCCCCGTGTTCTCTTCCTTCTGTGTATACTCCCTTTATTACCCAATCCCCAGTTTTGCACAGCCAACATGGTTATTTTAATATACTTTTTACCTGTTATTACCTTGTATCTAAACCTCTTCTGACAGCCCCCTGATCACATGGCTATTTATTTATTATCTATTGACTTGCATTTTAGCTAATTAGTGCAGTGTCAGCCACAACTTCTCGGGAGAAAGCACAATGTTATCTACAGTATATGACCCACATGGATTAGCTCATAAAAAGCAAATAAAAAAGCATGTGCTAAGAGGCTGCCTGTAGTGGCTTAGAAACAGGCAGAAATGTAGAGGTTTAAATGTTATAATGTATAATAATATAACAATGTTGGTTGTGCAAAGCTGTGGAATGTGTAGTAAAGGCGTTCTCTATCGTTTTAAACAATACCAATTTTAGCATTGACTGTCCCTTTAAATTACAGGAAAAGCAGGGCAAAATAAATAACGCTTGTATGTTGTAAAATAGTTTACAATGTATAATCAAAGACAATGTAATAGCATCGTGGTTCAAAGTGTCCTAGCTGCTAACGGTGTCAGGAATAAAGACGGTCTCACCTCTGCCGAACCTGGTCGTTTTCTCAATCTTACCCCTGCCGCAAGAAACTCTCCATCTGTTCTTGATTGTAACCTCCCCACCTGTCCGTGGCTCGGTGATCCTCTGATGGCGTCTGACGTCACGTCTATGACACGTGGTTGGTTGCGGCCAATAAGGGGTAGACTGTATGCGCTTTGTGCTGATCCGTCTGTCCTGAGTTAAATGCGTCAGACTGACCTGTTAAGTTTGTGTGATTAATCTATTTTTACACATTTTTTATTGCACGTGAGACATATCTGTTTTTTAACATGTTTGAATAAAGGAAAGTTTTATTTTTACAAGCAGTATTCTACTATTTGTAATGTATAATTAAGCATTTTATATGATAATCTCAAATTTTTTATGTCAGGAGAAACATTTTCCCTCGTTTTTTCGTCTTCTCTGGAACCCAATGAATATGTTTTATTAAGATTTTCCATTAGTTTAATGAAAGATTATTTTTTTCATCAATACAAGTTCATATGCCTTTACTGATCATTCTATTCTAATCTACTTTTCATTTAAAACAGAAATGATAAACACAACATAGAAGTGTCTAAATCATTCTGCAGATCCTGAGTTATTGGAATGCTTTTTTCATTTATAAGCAAATTTGTAGTCATATTTTTGAGAGATTTGCATAAATAAATAAGTGAATGAATGAATGAATAAAAAGTTACAACTTTCAATGACAATCACAATAAAACATTTCTGCAATTATGGCATACAGGAAATAAGATAATGGTGAATGTGCTAACAAATTCACTTGAGTAGTGCTTGCTGTTCCATGTTTTGAAATGTATAGAAATACTGTATGTGTCCTCTGCAATTATTCAGTTTGTCCTTTATTATGCTTCTATTGATTTCCTGTTTGTGCTATGCAGCATCTTCAATTAAATTCATAGAAGTATATAAGGGCTGCCTATATTAAGCTATTTCCAATTAAAATGAAAGGACAATCTTTTTTTTAACCAATTTTAAGAGAATTGGATGCAAGACTGCTTTCATCACTCATGCAGTAGGTGACGTGTTTTTATTTAAGCATAAGGATAAACATCTTGTAATACCTTGCTTTTCAGTAATTTTTAATTCAAACTACAAGTGACCTAGAATACATTTTAGAGAATTGAGAGGCTATTTTAGGCATATACAATATTTGAATTTACTGAAATAAATAAAAAAAAATTGTGCTTTTTAAAGGGATGTTAACCCCAATTTTTTTCTTTTATGAGTCGGACAGAGCATGCAATTTTAAGCAACTTTCTAATTTACACCTTTTATCAATCTCTTAGTGTCTTTGTTTTAAAAAGCAGGAATGAAAGCTAAGAAGCCGGACCATTTTTGGTTCAGCATCCTGGATAGTGCTTGCTGATTGGTGGCTACATTTAGTAAAAAATTCCTGATCAAATCCCTGGAATGCCCTGCATGGTTTCCAAGATGCCTCACTTTCTATCCAGTGAGACCTCTTTTCTACAACAAAATAGACCAGTGGCGGCTGGTGAATTTTGATGATGTTGGGCGCTAGACCCCACCCCTTTAAAAAAAAAAAAAAGCTGAGCCCATATGGCTCCACCCATTTTAACCAATTTACTTTATTTCCTCTGTTCTAATAAAAAATACCCAATAGGTATACATTACAAAGAGATTATTTTTTTTTAAATTATACTGTTTGATTATTGTGAAAAAAACTCCAAAGGGCTGGATTACAAGTGGAGCAATATTTAACACTCCGACTTGAACCTTAACCGCGCTAGAAGTAAGCTTTTTGTGTGCGTCAGGTTACACTTGTATTACAAGTTGAAAGTAATAAGGTATAACCTATTCCCCAATAGAAGTCAATGGAGCGCTAGAAGTAAGCTTTCTGTGTGCGTCATGTTACACTCGTATTACAAGTTGAAAGTAATAAGGTATAACCTATTCCCCAATACAAGTCAATGGAGCAAAAAAAAGTGAGAAAAACCTAACATATACTCACACGCAAACACAATTGCATATTCTCAAGTGTGCTAAATTGATATGAAAATATGAATATTTCACATTCCATTGTTCTTCACATACCAGAATATGTTATATTTATTCATAAATACATATTTCTACATATATATGATGGTGTTTTGGTACAATGTATATCTATACCTATATATATATATATATATATATATATATATATACAGGGAGTGCAGAATTATTAGGCAAATGAGTATTTTGACCACATCATCCTCTTTATGCATGTTGTCTTACTCCAAGCTGTATAGGCTCGAAAGCCTACTACCAATTAATCATATTAGGTGATGTGCATCTCTGTAATGAGAAGGGGTGTGGTCTAATTACATCAACACCCTATATCAGGTGTGCATAATTATTAGGCAACTTCCTTTCCTTTGGCAAAATGGGTCAAAAGAAGGACTTGACAGGCTCAGAAAAGTAAAAAATAGTGAGATATCTTGCAGAGGGATGCAGCACTCTTAAAATTGCAAAGCTTCTGAAGCGTGATCATCGAACAATCAAGCGTTTCATTCAAAATAGTCAACAGGGTCGCAAGAAGCGTGTGGAAAAGCCAAGGCACAAAATAACTGCCCATGAACTGAGAAAAGTCAAGCGTGCAGCTGCCAAGATGCCACTTGCCACCAATTTGGCCATATTTCAGAGCTGCAACATCACTGGAGTGCCCAAAAGCACAAGGTGGGCAATACTCAGAGACATGGCCAAGGTAAGAAAGGCTGAAAGACGACCACCACTGAACAAGCCACACAAGCTGAAACGTCAAGACTGGGCCAAGAAATATCTCAAGACTGATTTTTCTAAGGTTTTATGGACTGATGAAATGAGAGTGAGTCTTGATGGGCCAGATGGATTGGCCCGTGGCTGGATTGGTAAAGGGCAGAGAGCTCCAGTCCGACTCAGACGCCAGCAAGGTGGAGGTGGAGTACTGGTTTGGGCTGGTATCATCAAAGATGAGCTTGTGGGGCTTTTTCGGGTTGAGGATGGAGTCAAGCTCAACTCCCAGTCCTACTGCCAGTTTCTGGAAGACACCTTCTTCAAGCAGTGGTACTCCCTGTACAAGTAATATCTAATTTCCTTGGCAAAATTTCATATTTTATTAATACATCCAAAGTATTCAAACAATGTGATTTCATGTGTACAATTTAAAAAAAAAAACTAAATGAATTTAGTAAATGTACCATCATTGTTCCCTTTCAGAGTAATGTCTAGATAATCTATAGTTACTTTTCCAAATACACGTGTACATAGGCATAGGAGGGGGCAAACTTTGCCCCCATTGCTGTCCCACGACTCTGAAGGAAGTACTCCCCTCAAACATGAAGTAGTTGTGTGTAAGAAGAAATTGTGCAATTCTGAGGACAAATTCAATAAACTCTTCTTTAAATTTAGAGTCTTTCCACATAAAAAACTCTATTGCTCTTAGGCCCAAGACATGAGGGATGGAGGGATAAAGAGCTTTTACATCAATGGTTAACCAGCCATACCTGTCCTTCCAATCTAAGTCCTTCACTAGATTTAAAATGTGTTTTGTATCTGTTACTTAACTGTGAAGATTTTCTACCATTGGTTTCAGTATGCTTTCCAAACACTCTGACAGATTAATATTTGGTTGCACACCCTTTGGAAAAAATAACTGAAATCAATTGCTTCCTGTAATCATAAATGAGTTCCTTACACCTCTCTACTTTCACCAACTGCTCCAGGTCTCTCAGATTGGAAGGGTTCCTTTTCCCAACTGCTGTTTTCAGATCTCTCCACAGGTGTTCTATGGGATTGAGATCTGGACTTATTGCTGGCCAGTTCAGTACTCGCCAGCACTTTGTCTTAAACCATTTCTGGGTGCCTTTTGACGTGTGCTTTGGGTCATTGCCCTGCTGTAAGACCCATGACCTCTGATGGAGACCCAACTTTCTGACACTCAGCCCTACATTGCATCACAGAATTCTTTGGTAGTCTTCAGATTTCATAATGCAATGCACACAGTAAAGACATCCAGTGCCTGAAGCAGCAAAGCAACCCCAAAACATCAGTGAACCTCCACTATGTTTGACTCAAGGGGTTATATTTTTTTTATTTTATTTTTTTCAATAAATTTTTTATTTAGAAGTTGAATTTACATAAATAGTAGTACAACTACTAGAATGACATCTCATGAACACAAAAACATTAAATATATAAGGACAGGATTGTGTAAGTGCTAGTATCTAGTTCAACGTCTGAGTCCAACAAATTAGCTTGTAAAAAGGAAAAAAAAAAAAAAAAGAAAAACAATGATCCTGGGACATCAAAAAGCAAAGTTGTGTTGGGAGGTCCTCTGGGAGTGTAACTGGCACTAATTCAAGTCCACATATTAGAGTTCTTAATAAATGATAAATATCAGTAGGTGGCACATTATAACATTCACTACAACACGTTTAAATATAATAGTCTGCTTAAACATTTTAGTATGATAACATTTTTAGGAAAAACAGGTGATCTCACAACTTAAAGAAACTTAGTACAACAGGTAGAAGTAAACGTTTAGCGGTCCATTTATCATTGTGTGGACGGAAATGATCCACTATAGCGAACCATGTCCGCCGCACATTGATAAATGCAGACATCATACTCTGTCGGCATTTATTATTGCACCAGCAGTTCTTGTGAACTGCTGGTGCAACGCTGCCCCCTGCAGATTCGTGGCCAATCGGCCTCCAGCAGGGGATATAAATCAACCCGATCGTATTGGATCGGGTTGATTTTCGGCGATGTCTGTCTGCCGCCTCAGACCAGGCGGACAGGTTATGGAGCAGCGGCCTTTAGAGGCTCGCTAGAAACACGGGGCATCAAGCTCCATTCGGAAGCTTGATAAATAGACCCCTTAGAGTGAGCTATAGTTATCTCTACACAAAGGTTATTGAATTTAGATTTTGTGTTATGGTTTCCATGGGGGAAACTCTCTAGGTGTCTATGTAAACAGTTCCAGGTGTGGTGAGTGGGCTGGGGGGGGAGGGAGAGGGATGCAGGAAGGGGACCAGGTAAAGGGAATATAAACTCACCAAAAGGTGAAGAAGATAATAATTTAGACTTTATAAACTTTGTCCAGTGTTTCGCTGTATAGAACCAAGGTTCCCTAATATCCCAAAACGGATTGTCTTTGTTCAAAGTAAGATAAAAACCTCTTTCCATCTTAGCAAGTATTTTATTGTCTCGTGTACTGCTAAGATCTGAGGGGGGGAAGATTGTTTCCAGGCTCTGGCTATGCAAAGTTTCATAGCCGCTAGAATGAAGATGACCAGTTTAGATTGAGATTTTGAAATTTTGGGAGGGAATATGTAACAGGGCTATATCAGATTTCTGTGGCAAGGTAACCCCATGTCTTTAAATATTTGAAACACCTGTCTCCAGCAAATGTCAAGTGCTGGGCAGCTCCACCAAATGTGGAGGTCTGAGCCTCTCTCTCCGCAGTTTCTCCAGCACAAGGGGGATTGGTTTGGGAACATCTTTAATAGTCTATCCGGAGTATAATTCCATTGTAGGAGAATTTCCATATAGGATTCAACAGAATTCGCACAGTGTAGTTTTTTTTTTTTTGTGAGTGTAGTTGCTTGCTGAATGTCTTTATCTAGAATATTAATAGACATGTCATATTCCCATGCTTGAAGCTGCCAAATCAGAATTACATGATGCTTGAATCATACATAGTGCTATGAGAGGGCTTTATGTAATTTAGTTTTGGATTGCCACATTTTTTCCCAGTTAGTATATGGGCTCCAATTTGATTTGGGCAATTCCCAGGATAATAACCATTTATATAATCTGGTACATTCGAATGGGAACCATGGAGGGGTTCAAAACAGGAGGAGCAAAGTCTCCTGGGAGAGGTAGAGTGTCAGATATATAGAGCTGTGAGACTGTCTGTACGTTCCATGTATTTCAGTGGGTACTATATGTATTTGGGAGGTTAGTAAGAAGACCCTGTATTGAATGCACTGGTGAGGGGCGAGGTGCTATGTCAGAGAGGTGTCTAAGGGAGTGCCAGGCCCCTAGATTTTCAAGTACCATTTAATTTTTGATCTTTGTTACCCCCAAATGATAGATTGGAATCCAGGGAAGGTCACTGTGGTCTTGCCTTGTCGGTAAAGTTGCTAGTTCTATAACCTTCCATCTTTGCGGTTCTCCTTTGTCTGACCATGCAGAAATATGTGTCAAACGGGCGCCTCAGCATAGTGTGAGACGTTAGGCATAGCAATCCCTCCTTGACTAAATCTTTTTTGTAATATTTTCCCTATTCTCTGCCTTGAGGATCCCAAAATAAGGATCCTGAAATAATGAGTGGAATTTGTTTAGTCTCATCTTAGAAAGATTAAGGGGTAAGCATCTGAAATAGTACAATATTTTGGGGAGGATTGCCATCTTCAATGAGGCTATACGGCCTAGCCATGAAATTTCGTGGAATTTTCATTAATTTAAGAGGGAAGAGATTTTTTGGAAGATATGGTTGAAGTTTTTGTCTTTTACTAATTTAAGATCTGTGCCTAATTGTAACCCTAAATGTCTGATTGTATCTGTAGACCACTGGAAATCATAGGTTGTTTGTAGAATATCTAATTCAAATTCAGGGTTATGGATTGGCAAAGCTTCTGTTTTGGAAATGTTTATTTTTTAGTAACTATACTTACTAAAGCTTTTTATAATTTCAAACACTGCTGGTAGAGAGCCTGAGGGAATCCAAATTGTTGTAGTACCAACCATAAGTATTCCCATCTGACCCTGTCAAACGCTTTTTCTGCATCTAAGGACAGGGCCAGCATGGAATGTTTTAGTCTAGAGGATTCTGATAGAATATTAAGTACTCTCCTGGTGTTATCAAGGCCTTCCCTACCAAATGTAAATTCTACTTGGTCTAGGTGTAAAAGATTGGGCAGGAGAAGGCGCAGGCAGTTAGCCCAGAGTTTGGCATATAATTTAACATCCAGGTTTATCAGTGAGATGGGTCTATAGCTACTACATTGAACAGGGTCCTTTCCTTGCTTCAGTATAGCAAGGATGGTGGCTTGTAAAAATTATTTTCTAAGCAATCCCTGATCTCAAGCTTCTGCAAATAGTTTCAAGAGGGTCGAGCATAGATTCACTCGGAACATCTTGTAGACGTCCACCGAGTAGCCATCTGGACCCGGAGCTTTATTATTTTGCATATGTGTAATGGCTGTATTAAGTTCAATTAGTGTGAAGGGCGTTAATAACTTATCTCTGGCTGAATTGGTAAGAGAGGGGAGTTTTAGCTTATCTAAGAATGAACTAATGTCTTGTGACGGTGATTCAGATTTGTGTGTGGCCAATTTAAGGTTGTACAGCTTAGAGGCCTAATGGGGCACTTTGCTGAGCTCTCATGGATGCTTGTTTCTGTATGCAGATGCCTCTGATATATGCCTTTAGGGAGGTCCATAGGATCTGATATGAGATCTGAGGGTCTTCATTAATCAATAGGAATTCTGCAATAGAAGTCTGAAGAGAGGCTTTAAATTCTTGGTTATGTAGCTGAATTTTAGGCAGTTTCCAGGAAGGTATGGAGGATTTAATCATGTCAGTAGTGAGAGTAAAGAGTAACACGTCATGGTCAGACCACGAACATACCCGTCCGTATGTGTGATGAACTAAGTCTGTTAAGGGTCCATAAGTCGGTAAAAAAGTAGTCCAGTCTAGAGTATGTGTTGTGAGGCCTAGAAAATAATGTGTAATCTTTTTCACCAGGGTGTAGTGCTCGCCATATATCGAATAAATTATAGTGTGCAATATGGGATCAAAATTTTGTAGCCATGTTTACTTTATATGAATCGATGTCTTTATTGAGCTGAACTCGTTTATCCATTAATGGGTCCCAAACCATATTA
Source organism: Bombina bombina (assembly GCF_027579735.1). NCBI lineage: Eukaryota > Metazoa > Chordata > Amphibia > Anura > Bombinatoridae > Bombina > Bombina bombina. Next base: position 99,538 of record NW_026512373.1, read on the forward strand.
AAATCGCCCTCAAGGACCATTGTTCCAGCCTTAACCAGTTTGACTTTGGGGAGAAGAGTTTTCAAAAAGTTAGGCTGGGATTGGTTGGGGGCGTAAATGCTTACTAATGTAAACAGAGAGCCATTCAATTTACAGATTAGTATTAGCGATCTACTCTGGTCATCCTTCTCATCATAGACATGTTCAAAACTTATTGATCTATGAATTAAGACTGCTACACCCCTTGATTTCTCTGCTAAGGAGGAGTAATACTGTGTAGGGTATTCAGAGGATCTGAATGGGTCTGGGCGAGATTCTAGCCAATGAGTCTCTTGCAAAAAGGTAATATGGGCTTTTAAGGATTTCATAAGATTGGTCAGCAGGCTACGTTTAGTTGGCAAATTTAGGCCCTTTCCATTTAGGGTGGCAAATGTCAGACTTTCGCAGGTTTCACCCATAATTGAAAAAAACTACCTAAATAAGAGTAAAGTAAAATGTACACGTGCTGTTGAATATTTCATTTGAGTGTTTAGATAAGATAACTTGACCTTGAGTTGTTTTTGTAAACTCTGTAACAATATATTAGAGTGTGGAAGTGCCCTACCTTTGAGAATTGTTTGTGTAATTCTCCCTATTGATCAATAGGCATGTAGATTAATAATGAATATCATCATTTAAAAGAACCTTGGTAGTTATTTGTTTATCTGACCAGGTGGACCATCAACACCAGCTTTCCACAGGCAGGGTCCAAAGCAGCAGATATTTCAGCGAATTATGGGATTTTGGTTAAAGTAGTATGCTATCATTGATAACAGATGAGATGAGGCCCATCAGGAACTTGGCAAGTTGCCATAGATTGTAGTAGCAAATCAGGCGGCGCTGTATCTCTTTAGAAGTCTTAGATGTATATTGTTCCTGTTTCTTTGGTCACATTCAGTTGCTCCAACCTCAAACAGATAATGATCCAAAATAGTGCAGTAACATCAGACACTGAGTGGCACTAATGGAAAATACAAAGTTTAAAGCGGAAATTCAATATTTATTCTTGAATCACCAGCAGGACATTGGTATAATACAACTTAGAAAATGTATTTCAAAACAATGTTAAATGCTCAGAATCTAGAGTCATATTTAAAGGGACATTAAACCCAAATTTTTTATTTCATGATTCAGATAGAGAATAACATTTTAAACAACTTTCTAATGTACTTATATAATCTAATTTGCTTCATTCTCTTGATATTCTTTCCTCAAAAGCATATCTAGATATGCTCAGTAGCTTCTGATTGGTGGCTGCACGTATTTGCCTCATGTGATTGGCTCACCGATGTGCATTGCTATTTCTTTAACAAAAGATATCTAAAGAATGAAGCAAATTAGATAATAGAAGTAAATTGGGATGTTGTTTAAAATTGTATTCTCTGTCTGATTAATGAAAGAACATTTTTGCGTTTAATGTCCCTTTAACATTCCTATTTTCTTTTCAAGTTTAAGATGCCTAGCAAAATTCTTAATAACTGGAGAGAAAAAAGGAAAGTTAAATAAGACTCTAGATTCTGAGCTTTTAACATCATTTTTAAAGGGACAGTCTGCACCAGAATTTTTATTGTTTAAAAAGATAGATAATCCCTTTAATACCCATTCCCCAGTTTTGCTTAACCAGCACAGTTATATTAATACACTTTTTACCTCTGTGATTACCTTGTATCTAAGCCTCTGCAGACTGCCCCCTTATCTCAGTGCTTTTGACAGACATGCAGTTTAGCCAATCAATACAGACTCCTAAATAACTCCACGGGAGTGAGCACAATGGTATCTATATGACAAACATGAACTAGTACTGTCTAACTGTGAAAAACTTTCAAAATGCTCTAAGCTAAGAGGCGGTTTTCAACTGTTTAGAAATCATTTTCTAAGCCTGCCTAGGTTTAGCTTTTCAAAAATACCACCAAGGGAACAAAGCAAATTTAATGATAAAAGTCAATTGGAAAGTTGTTTAAAATTGCATGCCCTATCTGAATCATGAACGTTTAATTTTGACTAGACTGTCCCTTTAATACATTTTCTAAGCTGTATTATTGTATTATACTGATGTCCTGCTGGTGATTCAAGAATAGAGATTGAATTTCTGCTTTAAACCCTGTATTTTTCATTGGTGCCACTTACTGTCTGATGTTACTGCACTATTTTGGATCATTTTCTTTTTGAGGTTGGAGCGACTGAATATGACCAGAGAAACAGGAACAATATACAGCTAAGAATTCTAAAGAGACACAGCGCCACCTGAATGGTATAATGATTCTAGATACATCTCGTTGTCATTTTTTTGTCATACAAGGATCTGACACAGAGATTTGCGATTTCCTAAAACATGCAGTGAAACTTAAAGTACGCTTCCTCCTCATCTGCTGATTTTTGGCTCTAAATAATGTCTAGAATTTCATTTTAAAAGGCCTTGCAATTATTCATAGCTTATTTAACCTTGCCCAATAGGTCATGAGGGCACTGGAAGAAAACTGATTGATAAAATTGCAAGAAATATTACTGAGCACAGCGATCAAAGCAATTATATATTTTTGTCATCAGCACATGCATAAAAGTATAACTCCAAAAATATTTAAAGGGTGGTGAAAGTCAAAATTAAGCTTTTTATTATTCAGATAGGCCATGCAGTTTGTAAGAGACTTCTCACTTTACTTTTGTTATCAAATGTACTTCAATTTCAGGGTATCCTTTTTTGAAAAGCATAACTAGGTAGGCTCAGGAGCTCAAATGCAATACCTAGAGTTATCTGCTGATTGGTGGCTACACACACGTGTTCCACTTGTTATTGGCTCATAAGATATGTTTATCTAGGTCTCAATAGTACATTACTACTCTGAAACGGACATTAACTATGCTTTTTAAAAGGATATAAAACAGTCTGTTTCATTGTTGTAATAATAATTAAAAAAAAACACACACACTAAGCAGTGGCTTATACTTAATAGACTCATTGAAATATGTAATATTCATTATTTTCAAATGTTACTTTTTTTTTTTTTTTTTTTTAAACCTAATTTGTGCAGTGTCCATTAGTTCTGGTCCCCACTGAAAGGCTTATCTAGCTTGATGCCAAACATTTTCTAGAGTAACTTGAGCTGGCTTATTGTTTAGTGAATATAAGAGAAACATTAAGTCTGTTTTGCTCATCCTCAGAAGAGGCAAAATGCAACTTAATTTCAAAAGATGTTTTTTCTCATCTCCCTAAGGCAATTTGCTAGACTGATAATTTTTAAGTTCTCATTTTTAAAGGGACACTGAGCCCAATTTTTTTATTTTGTGATTCAGATAGAGCATGCAATTTTAAGCAACTTTCTAATTTAATCCTATTATCAAATTTTCTTTATTCTCTTGGTATCCTTATTTGAAAAGCAAGAATGTAAGTTTAGATGCTGGCCCATTTTTGGTGAACAACCTGGGTTGTCCTTGCTGATTGGACAGCACCAATAAACAATTGTTGTCCAGGGCACTGAACCAAAAATTGGCTGGCTCCTTAGGTTAGATGTCTTCTTTTTCAAATAAAGATAGCAAGAGAATAAAGAAAAATTGATAATAGGAGTAAATTAGAAAGTTGCTTAAAATTGCATGCTCTATCTGAATCATGAAAGAAAAGGTTTAGTGTCCCTTTAAGTAAATACGTAGGTTGTTTGCTGGGTCTTTTTTACACAATCAGTTTTTTTTTATGTTTGCTTTGATTTAACATTTGTTTATACTAAAGGTGCATTGTTGTATATCCCTTTAACTCAATTTATGTTGTTAAACAGAGGAGCAAAAATAAAATGATGTAAAATTAATGTACCTTTAACATATACACTTGTATTTTCCAGAAGACATCAGAAACCTCTCATATATGTCATTTTCACATAAAATCCATTGGATTTAAGCAAGACTATTTTCTAATAAACTATAATCCACCAACCCATACAGGTGTTTATGGGGGTTAGATGTTGATTAGATTGTATAGTAAAAAGCTGGAATACTTATGTTTAATCATGGAGACAGGTTTCAGAAAGGTGTATTTGTGGTCTGGGGAAGTCATGTTATTATATCTATGATCTTGACACCTATATACTGTAATATAGAAAGCAGGGCCCGAATCTCCTAGTCAACTGTTAATAAATAAAAACAAAATAGAACAAAATCTATACTCAATAATTTGCAAACAAATATGCTAATATGCAGTTCTTGAACTACAGTTAAAATAAGGTTGGGTTATTTATCCTTAAAGAGATATGAAAATATTTTTTTCATGATTCAGAATTAGGCCCCCATTTATCAAAATGCGTATGCAGCTCCAGGGGCCCATCACTGCAGCAGAAAATTAGGAAGCAGCGGTCATCAGACTGCTGTTTCCAAGCCAGTATGCCAGCTATTAGATGGCAGATTTAATCACCATGGGTACGTTTGCGTCGGGTGATTGACAACCTCCAGCTCTCGCGCCATTGGGCTAGTGTGGCCAGGGGGTGGCATTGCACAAGCAAACTTGTGCAATGTTAAATACAGGCATCTTATTGCTGCAATATGCTGCCCGCATTGTATGATCCCGGGCGGGCAGGTTCACGGCAGTGTGCAATTTAATAATAATAATTTAAAAGAGTAAGCTTAATACATTGAGACTCAAAATTTTAACCAACAATGATAGAGTCATTGAGAGTCTGGAGCGTACCTAAGGGTTAACCTTCTAAGCTATAGGAGTGACATGCTGATGTTGCAACTATGTTGCAAGTGAAAGGGGCCGGACCCTTTTACCTGTATAACATCCTAGTGTCAGCCATCTTCTTCTTCTTTGATTCTTGCTCCATCAAATTTTTCTCCAGGCTCAGGCTTGTAATGGATTACTCTAGAAGGTCTTCCTTGCCACTGAAGAGATTCAGGAATGGTGCAGCTCAGTCTCCTGACTGAGGATCATCAGCAAGACAGATGAGTAGAAAGGGAGATGAGGAGTTTGTAACTCCAACCCCTGGAGTTATCTCTGGGGCGATTTTCCCTGGGTTGTGTTCCCCACTATGTGCTTCCCGAAGGGTGCCTCTCGGGTGGGGGACTGTAGGTGGGTATGGGCGGCATCCTGAGCCTGGTCATGGGCCTGTATCTGGGCCTGTGGATGGGCTTCGGCTAAGGTCTAATATGAGACCTGGGGGTTTATTTAGGGCAGTCTGGTGAGTCCTTATACACATACGGGGATACTCTGGACAATGACACATCATCTAGCTCAGGCTCAGAGTGTCAGCTGGCAGACTGTGGCAAATCAACCTCCCTTTAGTTCAAGCATCCCTTGCCCTGAGCACATGAAGAGAGTATGAGGCTCATTGGAGGGAATGGGAGCAATTTTGCTAGGTACAGGGCTGCGAAGTGGCTTATGCAGGGCAAGCGCAGATGCTGGATTGTCTTTCCTTTCTCAGATGTCAAGGTAAGAGGCATGGTGCTGTGCACAGTAGACTTGCAGTGATTGCATTTTTTCTGCAGATTATTTGGTCTTCCTAATGTGACCAATACCTTTTTGGTGAAGCATATTGTAAGGGGGTGATCTCAATGTGAAGTGAGAGCCGTTGACTTGAGGGAACCTATTACTGTAGAGCACTTGATGAAGGTCTGTTCTTCTTCGTTTGACGTTCAACTGTTTTGGGCTGCTTTTATGCTGGCGTATTTTAGAACATTAAGAGTAGGGGAACTAGTGGCACCTGTGAGGTGCATAAATTGTAATGAGGTTTAAGTGATGCATGTGCATATCTTTCTATCTGCAGTCTTCTTATTTGCTCCCAGATTGAAAACAGATCAGGAGGTTAGGGGTTAGTGGTTAACCCTACTTGCTTAACCAGATAGGAGATTTTGCCTGGTAACCTAATTTCTGAAAATTCCGTAGGCCGGCCAAGTGGTTCAATAAAATTCTTGGTGCATCGGGATAAGTTCTCATTGCATTTTCAGTTTCAAAGGGTCTTGACCATGGCGGTGAGCATGGCGGGTTGGAGACATGTCACATTGCACCTCATTTGTTTCGGATAGGTGCTGCTACACAGGGTCATTCTTGAGCTTCTATTCAGAGGCTGGGCAGATTGGGGAGGTTCAAGCTGTGCATTAGGCCAGATGGTGTGCACCTGTCGAAACAAGGTTTAGACCTGTTTTGGGGCAATGTTAAGTCTGCGCTTGCTTTGCAGTTTCACTCATAGGAGCTCATTCTTTGTTTTGTTATGCCATATGGAGTTGATTACCCTCACTAATCTAACTAATGAGTGATGGTTTCCGTAACTGCATTGGAATAGTAGTGGCAAGAGTTAGGCTAGTTGAGTCCCTAACTCCTGTGGTGGTTGTGGCGGCCCAGAGAGAGGGGGAGTGGCGCATTTTAGGTGGTGAGCTAAGGGTACTCCCCCATGCGGTAGGCGGGCCTCACTAGTCCTACGAATCTCATGCATGGAGGGAGCATTGCATGCTCCATTGCAGGTTACAGATGTGGGCCACTGACCAGTTGTGGTAGGGGTTTTTGATAGGGATTCAAGTGCCGCCATCCTAAATTGACATTTAATAATTTAAGTTTGAGTCTACTTGAGTTCTTGTGTTTTTCTTGTGGATATAGGGAGGTCTGGGTGGTGTTTAGTTAATTGGTTTAGATGCAGGAAATGGAAAAGTGTAACTTGCATCTCATAATTGTTTATGTAGCCTATATTTAGTAAAGAGATTTGTTTCTTTGTGTTAATTTGTATCATGCTCTGCAGTAACTTTGTAGGAACAGATATTAACATAGATCAATTTATTAGTCAAATTAGTGCCAAACTACAACAGTACTGCCTGCCAACATAAATATGCGCTGTATAATTTACATTAGCTGTAATATATATTGATCTCTCTCTTTCTCTCTTTCTGGGACAGAATCTCTAAGGCTGTTTGGTCTGGGAGATTATCTTAAATGTCTCATCAATATTGCAGGGTCGCTCAAAGAATTTAGAAAAGCAAATTGTAGATTGAGAGCTGTATATCTTGCTATGTCAGACATCCCAACTCTTCCTGAAGTTCAGGGAGTCTCCCTGATTTTAATAGCGGCTCCCTGATGCCAGCAAATGGAATGCAATCTCCCTGAAACTCCAAGTACTATTATCCAATGTGGCCCAAATCCGTAAAAGTGTTTCTTTAAGGAATGCCTTTAGTTGCTGGGACGTTATAGAACCCTTTAAAGCATGTATCAGTAACAAAAAAGCCCCCACTGATTTTAATAAAATAAAATCACAAATACTACCTTATTTACTGCACGTAATTAAACTTCGTATTCTAAAATATTTAAGCATTCAACAAGTGTACGATCACTGGAAAATAGGTTTGTTGTATGTGGTTGTGCAATAAAGCTACTTTTTTTTAATGTGACTTTAGTGAGATGTCTCTATATTATTTAGGATTTCAATGTGTCCAAAATATAACTGGGGAGGGGGGAGGGTGGCGGGGCAGTAGTGGGTGAAGCCACCTCCCTGAAATGAGTTTTTGCAGGTTGGGATGTCTGCTATGTGGGATTCTGGTGTGAAAGAGAAACACCCATGTTACAATATAATACTCCAAAAATGTATATTAAATTTGATAAAGGGTACAATTTTAGTATCAGTATTTTTGCATGTGGCGAAAGGAGGAAAAAACTGAATACAGTCATTTCCTATCGATTTAAAGGGACATATTACTCATATTCTAAACACTTGAAACTGATGCAGTATAACTGTAAAAAGCTGACAGGAAAATATAACCTGAGCATCTCTATGTAAAAAAGGAAGATATTTTACCACACAATCTCCTCAGCTCAGCAGAGTAAGTTCTGTGTAAAAAGTTATACTCAGCTGCTGTCCAGCTGCAGGTAAAAAAAAAAAAAAATGAAGAAATGAACAGCAGCCAATCAGCATCAACAGTGCTGAGGTCATGAACTCTTTTACTGTGATCTCATGAGATTTCACTTAACTCTCATGAGATTTCATAGTAAACTTCCTTAAACTGAATAGGGAAATAAGATTAGTGTTTACAAAGCTCACTCCCTTAGCTGTCCCGGGACAGACATACTGATTTGCTGCTTAGAAGTCCTTTACAATGGGATCTGGCTACTGAGGAACTTTTGAGGTAAAATATCTTTCTTTTTCACATAGAGATGTTCAAGTGATATTTTCTAGTCAGCTTTTTACAGCTATGCTGCATCACTTTCAAGTGTTTCAACATTTGGGTATCATGGCCCTTTAAACATGTTGAAATCACTTTGATTTTGCACATGCCCACCATTAACAAAATATATCCAGAATTGTATTCATGATTAGTGTACAATTTGTATGTATATTCATGTATCTTTTGCGAAATTTAATTGTGTTGTTGATGGAAGTTGATACAGGGCTATATATTTTTTTTTTTCAAAAGGAATACTATAATTTAGAATAGCAATGTATAGCAAACTCCTTAAACTTAAAGGGACAGTAAACCTAAAATATAATTTTATATAATTCTGCACATAGTGCAGAATTATATAACATTATATTAGTGCTATCGTTATAAAACTTAATATTCCCTTTTAATTTTTTTAAAATATGTCAGTTTTTCAGACCCGCTCTCTGTACTCTGCTGAGCGGGTCTGTTTTTATTACACAGCGCATCGGGCCAGCTGTATAGTCACAGCCCGGCCCGACCGCGTCATAACACTAAGTGCAGCTCGCTCCTGCTCTGTCTGACACTTTAAGGGACATTTAAAACTGAGGGCCAGATGCATGCTATTTAGCGCATTTTACAATATCATGACATGACCACATTAACGTATTCTCCTCATAGAAGTCAATGGAGAGTGCAAAAAACACCTATCCCAATATAGCCCTTTGCATTCAAACACCTTGTCATATACCATATACCTTTTAACCCTTAGAACTTTTTTTAATATTTAAATAAATTATTTTTATTAGATAGTGTTTATATGAGTGTAAATGTTATTTTCAATGTATTTATGTATTTGCTATCTTTTGCGCACGTATTTCAGTCGCACTAATCAAGCATAAAATATGACTGTATTTTCAAGATCACGTTTACTTATAATATGCGTGGAATTTCCGATATTACTTTCACGTAATAGTTAGCATGCCACGGGTAATCTAACCTGTCTTGTCATCTGTCTTTCACTACATTCCAATGCTGGTGTATTCGCATATGTGCAGAAACTCTCCTTCAGATAACTATAGTGTAACATAGGTTCCATAATCTCAGCATCCATGATTAAAGGGAGGTGTATACCATCATAAACAATTTATTTGAAATAGGATGTAAAAATGCAGATAGCTTTCATCAATACCCATATTTATTTTTATACAAAAGCCAGAAAAAAAAAGATTATACAGCTAATATACCCTTTTTTCTAAAATTGCTTAGGACTCGAAAAAAAGGTTTGGATTCCGTAAAATTTGCATCTTTAAAATGGGACAGTTTGGATAGGATCAAGTGTAAACAACAATATCTAATAACAGTTGGGCAATATTTATATGTCATAATACAGCTTATACATGTAACCTAAAGGTGTTTTTTTTGTAATTTTTAATTCTTTTGTATACAAATTACCTTCAGAAGGATATTACAGTACTGCAATCAGAAATGTTATATTTGTTGTTTTAACTAAATATAAACCATTTTAGAACACACAAAAAACAGACACAGGCAGAGAGACAATTGTGAATTACATGCAGAGAAAATGGTATTTTTTGATCATTTTATTTTTAAAATAAAATATTAATTCAAAAGTTTGGATTTTAGAATAATTTTGGATTTGGGAAATTGTACCAGTAATTTTCTTTAAACTATTTCAAATTGCAGTGTTTTATTTTTTCGTTTTTTTTAATACTTGAAATGCCATAGAAAACAAATTCAAAACCACCTGAACTACATATAAACTTTTTGCATGGTCAGCTTTAATAGATCCAAATGGGAACCATTATTCCTTAAATGTCGTTGAAACATTGCATTTTTATTTTATTTTGAGCTGCAAGTGTAGCAATAGAAAAGCAAATACAAATGACTGTTTTATTCCCTTGGTCAGTTAAAGCCACTTTAAATGTGTGGCTTTCAAGTATGTGTCTTGTTTATTTTGCCAAATGCTCTTAAAACTGAGACATAACTTATTTAGAAGGACAATTTTGAATTATAAAATGTTAATCTGTTAGTAACAAGAAGAAATGCAGCTGGGTAAGTAATGATGTTTTATGCATTAAGACTAGGACATCTTCATATATTAATGATGTATCTAAAGAGCAAAGTGTATGCTGGAATTCAACTTTATAAATATATATATATATATATATATATATACAGTATATATACACACACACACATATATATATATACTGTATATCTGTGTGTATTCTGTCCCTCTAATGAAAACAGGGGCAATCAGACGTGGGGGTCAATTTATTATTGGCCGAATTGGGCCAATTCACCCTGTTTCAGCGCGAGTCATAGGGCTCGCTGGAAACAGGAGTTAAGAAGCATCAGTCTATAGACCGCTGCTCCTTAACTGATGCGCCACCTCTGAGGCGGTACACAGCAATCTGCCGATCCTATACGATTGGGCTGATTGACACCCCTTGAAGAGGCCGATTGGCCGCAAATCTGCAGGGGGCAGTATTTCACATGAACAACATATGCTGTCCGCATTCAGCGATATCTGGCGGACATGACACGCTACAGAGTATCATGTCCACCAGACTTTAATAAATTGACCCAGTGAACTTGATAAGTGGGCTTAGAGGAATATGTATCGGGTTTGCTGTGTTCCTTTTTAAGAGTGGAATTGCCTGATATTTCAGAGCTGGACTGACTTTAAAGGCTGTGACACACTGCAAGAGGACCGGTCAGCAGCGTGTAGATGCGGCTGTGCACGCTCAGTGTGTCCTGCCTTTCATCTCGGAGCACTTTGCTGCATCAGGTTGCATAGATGAGCACTCAGAGATGAAATATTTGAGCTTCAGAAGCGATGCGACGCGGTGAGAAGCAGCTGCTTTGCCTCGTGCCGCATTGCTTGCAGTGTGTCACAGCCTTAATAGGTGATGTCAGAATGATATACTACACAAAAGTTCTAACTGTGAAAAGCATTACTGGGCTAAAAAGAAGCAGCACCCAGCTGGTAAATTGCCATTTAACAGGCTAACAAGTTATTGAGCTGGTTGTTCGTTCCTGAGAGTGCGCTTCTCTTGGTGTGTATAGTATATATATATATATATATATATATATATATATATATATATATATATATATATACCGTATATATACACACACACACACTGTATAAATACTTTATATATGTGGATGTAAAAGACAGCACTCACTGGATTTATGTGCAGAGTCCAATTAATTCCTTTAATACATCATACGTATGATGTATTAATTTGATTCTGCACATAAATCCAGTGAGTGTCGTCTTTTACTTTGTTTTATGCTGCATTCTGACACTCTGGTACTTTTGTTAGAAAGAATGCACAACTAGAGACTGTATTATTTATATGCAAGAAAAATCTAACAGTGTTATACCGTTTATTTGAACACCGGTTGAGCCGCAATCACCCTAATAAAGTCCTTACATGTTTTGAAGGGATACAATCTCCTTCATCAGAGGGCTTCAAATTGTGAGTTTGATATATTTTTTTTTTATCTTTTCTGTGTATAAATAAACGGGGCTCAACAGGAGCTTGCAAGAATCCTGATGTTGTTTGTATGTTTGCTGTAAGGAGCGATCAAATAAGCAGAATATACCTCAAAATTTGGGGGTTTAAAATTGTGAGTTTGATATATTTTTATCTTTTCTGTGTATAAATAAACGGTATCACACTATTAGATTATTCTTGCATCTTTTTGCATCTATGTGAATCGTATGTCCGAATTACGGAGGGGAACATCAGAACGCTGTTCTCAATAAGAAAGTTTCTTCATCAAAAGCCATAGATTAATTTGACTACACGCCTGTGGATATAGCAGCCATATATTGGGAAGGATGAGACCGATACAATCTATTTACCTCATATTAATTGATGTAATTTCAAATAAGTGGACACCCATTACAGTACGAATGTAATCTGTTCTTTTAGCTCTGTAACAATTTTGCTGCCTGCCCTGACCCTTTGGACTTGTTGAGTACTCTTTGGATTGTTGATTTGGAAAGTATATTGTACACCTTGATTTTGACCTCTCCCTGCCCCCTGCCTGAAGATTTTGTACCTTTTTGACCCCCTTGGATTTCTGACTACTCTGTGCCTGCTGTCCTACTCTACATTTGCCAGTGATGAGAATAATTTCCCAACTTCTCTACAGTATCCTTTTACTCTATTTTGTTAGCTATTAAAAGTCAAGTCATGGGTTTTACAAGTGTGTTGGGACAGTGTTTCTCAGTCTCTGGGTCATTGCCTGAACAGACATATACTACTGCCTTAACATACTGCAGCTTCCAACTTGCCTCCTTACTTAAGCTTATGTTGCTTAGACTGCATGATTATTAGACATGTGCAATTCGGTTCGGTTCGATTCGGAAATTCGGCAAATTCGGCAAATTCGGCAAATTCGGAGATTCGGATCGAACCAAATTTCCGAATTAAAATACTGCCGAATTACCGGGACATGTCGTGGTTTTCCTCCCTGGGTCTAACTGCCGGGACTTAGGGCGGGACAAGGGCAAGAGTTTTATAGGAATGTCAATATACTTCAGGCAAGCAGCGGAGACAATAAATTCTTGCCACTATATATAAGCAATAAAACAAGGTTACCGATCTTATAGTGTAATGCATTGAAGGGTAAGATGATGTTTAACCTAAACAGAACATTAAGGGGCGTTCTTTTGCGATACTATAGTTTGGATGTAAGCGTGGCTGAAGAGATCCTCTCCTATGTCCACTACCAGAGACTGATCTTTTCCTTATAGCATTAATACGTGTCTAAATAGTTGTGAAAGTTTAATGTTCAAGGTGTGCCCAGTTCAGGCGTATGCAGCATTCTGTCTATGATAAGCCTGTTATTTATATAATGCCTTTATATAGCTGCATTCTTTCTTTTTGTGTTTGTTTTTCTTTTCCTTTTTTTTCTTCTTGTTTTTCATGTTTTGGCTCGACCCCTAGCATAAAGTTAATATGATTGTCAGGGTCCAAAAGAGACCTGTATTATTACAAATGGGGAAGAAGTTACAATCCCTAGTGTGTTTAAAAATTATAATGGACTCAAGATGGGTCTGCAATACACTCAAGAGGGATAAAAAAGAGGACATTCTGACATCTCACTTGTATTTTCACTAAATGTATATCTTTATGCAGGTATACTTTTTTTTTTCTTGTACGTTGCAGATCCTCAATAAAAATTTAAATAATGAAAAAAAAAAAAAAAAAAAATACTGCCGAATTTACCGAATAAATCCGAATTAGTTCGGATTTATTCGGTAAATTCGGATGGACTTGGATTACACTAGTATTGTACAGTATATTAGGTTATATCACTCTGCTATGGGTTACACCTAATATACAGTACATAATACTAGTCTAATACACAGCACACATACCGAAATTCCAAATTTCCGAACCGAATCGAACTGAATCCAGCCGATTTTTTTCGAATCCGAATGAATCTGAAACAAATCCGAAACAAATTCATTTGAAGTTTTCCGAATTCGAATCGATCCGAAACGAAATTCGAAAACCTCTGAATCGATCCGAAAACGAATTTTTCTATCATGCACATATCTAATGATTATTGATATATCCCTATATGCAATATCTTTTTTTCACCTAATGCCCTATTTTACACATCCATTGTGATACATTTATACCTATCCATTTGTCCACCATCATAGTTCCATCTTTAGATCCATCCCATAGAAAAACAAACTACAATATGTTATAAGGGGAAAGTTAAAAGGAAAACTTGTATCTGTTTTGTTCCTGAAATAGAAAACTTGTATCTGTTTTGTTCCTGAAATAGAAAACTTGAGACAGTTTATCTGGAAATATTTAATGTATGTGGCCTCTCAATAAAATGAATCCCAATGGAGGTATCCCCTGTTTTGCGCTTAAAAAGAGAATGCATCAATTGACTATGCATTAAACCTTTTATAAACCTATTATAAAGCAAATTAAACAATATCTTGACCAAACTTAAACATAAAAAAATACAAATGAAATAAAATAATCCACTGCAAACACGCATGTTTAAAAATGATTATTCATTGAAGTTGAGGTATTCTAGCTCAGTCAGCTGTTTCTTTAGAAACTCAGTTTCTCCCTTAATTTTCCTGTTTTGTTGTTTGAGTTCCTAGTAACTTATGATCCCCTTATTCCTTCTCTCATCTTTCCTCAGCCTCCAGTTTTCATTATTATTTTCTCTTCTGTTTATGTCATTATGTAAATTCTGCAGTTCCCTGCCGTTGATCTATTACATGTCTGATATCTCCAGAGGTTTATCCTGTTACCTTTCTGTGTTAACTGTCTGTGATTTCTCAGATTGTTAATTTCATGATGGGTGTAAGGGTGATAATTTTACTACTGTCAGCTCTAGTGAGTACTATGTGTAAGCTTGTGAGGGGGTTGGATCATACTCCTGATGTTTTCTTGGAAGAGCATCAAGTAACTCTGTATGTGAGCTGGTGATCTTCAGACCTCACCAGAATAAACCATTTTTGCTACTTCTCGAGTCTCAGTTGTTGGTCTCACAGTAATTTCACCAATCTCCTTTTCAAGATTAGTAAAATTAAAAAATAAGTCTGAACTATTCTTGCTGTCTGGTCAGAAATGCTTGAATTCAATCCCAATAGCCTCTTGCCATAGGGACCCATAGAATTTTCCAGCTATTCTGTCCGTTCCTGCCCATCAGTTTATTTTTATTAGCTCCTTTATAAAACTAATAGCTTACATTTTTAGAACTGTTTGAGGGCATATTGCCTAACGATTTCTGAAAATGTTCTATATCCATCATTGACATGAGCTGAATTTGCTATAAAAACTCTGTAGAGACTTTTAAGGTGTTACAATTCTCAGAAACTAAGACAGGAGCAATGAATACAGAACTTGGGGTTTTACTGGGAACCATTGATATATCATATTATATGACTGGGTTTGTCTCTCTCTTTTGTGACAGCAAAGGACCACAATCTGATTGTGACCAGAAGTATCACTAGTTTTTCTTATTGTTTTAATCTATTTTGTAGCTCCAGGGTTTTAAAATGATATGAAACCCAAGCATTTTCTTTTGTGATTCAGACAAAGCATACCATGTTAAGAAAATGTCCACTTTACTTCTATTATCAAATTTGCTTAGTTCCCATGATATTCTATGTTGAAGGGATATCTAGGTATGTGTCTGATTACTATATGGCAAAAAATAGTGCTAAAAGAAAAGGTGCTGTATGTCCAAAAAATATAAAACATCCAAGTTTAATACAAAAATGTATATAAATAAACAAGCAAATGGAGCAAGGCAAGAAAGGTGAGTAGGTGTCAGCATAGTCATAAATATATCCCTTTAACGATCATGCTTATCAATATATACACACTTGGAGATTACTTGTATATTTAGCTAACTTTTCTCCTTGCACTGGATTTTCATCCTAGATAGTTGTCAATGTATATGTGAATTTTGTTACACATTTGCATTTGCTTAATTCAGTGGTTGTGTATTTAAACATGGATATATATACATCTTGTCCACTTTCTTGTTTTTGTTGCATTTATATGTTTTTTTTCCTTCATTGATACATTGTGGTCTTTCACCGTATATATCGTATACATATTTTCTATTTTTGTTTCAATAATTGGCTTTCCCTTTAACACGTTCCTAATGAGGATAGTAGGTGTGTACGTTTTTATCCAATCAGATGAGTTCTGTATGTTTAAATCTTTGCTCAGTGGAGACTGACATTATGGCTATGAATACGGCGTAAAGCCAAAACGCGTAAGCCGGTCCAGCTTACACCTTCTCACCTTTCTTTCCTTGCTCTATTTGCTTGTTCAATTTTTAATTTTTTTTTATTAAACTTGGATGTTTTAACTTTTTTGGACGTTAAGCACTTTTTCTTTTTTGCATGTGTATTTACCAGCTACTTAGCTGTATGCCCTACCGGTTAACCCCTACGATCACCCAGACCCGCCTCAGTGCTTACTATGGCAAGACGCCACTGTGCGTACAGATTTGGAGACCGATAGTGGATAGAGACAAACGCTGGTTTGGGAAGCAGCGAGTCTCTCCGCACATCTCATTGAATCCTCAAGAGGTCATCATACAAGGTATGCACTCTTGCCCTAATATTGGTTTGAATTTGGGACTTCTGCTTTACACACGATATTTGTGATTACGCAGAGGCAAGTGGTCATGATTATAAACAACTCTGAGACTTCCTATACTGTCTAGCTAAATCACCCCCCCCCTCTCTTATTTTGAGGAAATAGTGCTGTCATCTAGTGCTCTTGAAAATTAATAACATTCTTGCAAAACTGCTGCCATATAGTGCTCCAAAAATGGGCAAGCTCCTAAACATACTTCTCTGCTTTTTCAATAAAATAACAAGAGAACAAGAGAATGAAGGAAAGTTGATAATAGAAGTAAACTAGAAAGTTGCTTAAAATTGCATGCTCTATCTGAATCAAGAAAAATGTGGGATTTGCTAATCCTTTAACTTTGCATTCATTTCTATTTTGTAACATTAACCTTAAAGGGACATGAAACCCATTTTTTTTCTTTCATGATATAGAAAGAGCATGCAATTTTAAACAACTTTCTAATTTACTTCTATTATCTAATTTATTTTATTCTCTTGATATTCTTTGCTGAAAAGCATATCTAGATAGGCTCAGTAGCTGCTGATTGGTTACTGCACTTAGAAGCCTCATGTGATTGACTCACCCATGTGCATTGCTTTTTCTTCAACTAAGGATATCTAAAAAAATAAGCAAAATAAATAATAGAAGTAAATTGGATTGTTGTTCAAATTTGTATTCTCTTTCTGAATCATGAAAGAAAAATGTTGGGTTTAGTGGCCCTTTAACTGACGTTAAAGTTGACCCATCAGCATGTTGTTAGATAAGAAGATATTTTAATACATCAGTCTGTGTTTCCCATAACTTGCATTTAATCTTTTTACTTTGATATGTCAGTCAACTTAGTATTGAAATAACTGTCTGTGCAATCATATTTTTTTTTTTCATTAATACTCTTTTTATGAGTCACTACTTGTGCTAGTACATCTAACAACATTTTACAGTTTGGATCCTTAGGTTCTGGGATCAGGAATTAATTATTATAATTATGAATACAATTATTAACATGACAAACTTCCTTTCAAATATAGTTTTGCTCAGACATTTTACCAGATAGCTATTTAAACAAAAATAAAAGTAAATCTGACTAGACTAGTGTTCAAGACAGCATTTACAATGTAGCATTGAAATTCTAATTTACACACAAGCAGGGAGTCACAGCAGAAGCATAGCAATTTAGCCTTCCAGTAGAGATGGTCATTTTATCTATCATTTGAATCCAGGTCAGTTCTCCAGCAGAGGTGGTAAGATAGTTAAAAATACTAGGGTTTTTTTAAGCAGATAGAATACATTACTGTTCTCTTTTTAAATGCTACACAACACACTGAAAGTCTAACACCACCAAAGTAAAATATTTGAATAGTACTAGAAGGTTGTGTTTTAATTAGACATCATTTCCTAACTACTGTTCATTAGATGATCCATTTGAAATGCACATACCTTTATCTTTTGCTTTAAAGTGAAGGTCAATTTTGATGAATTAGTGCCCGGTTTTTAATAATCCTAATAAAAACAAGGGCACTTTAATTCATCAAAATTGACATTTCACTCTTTTTCTTCAAAAACTTACCTTTTCATTCTGGCAGCCGCTCCAGCAATTCCGACGGCCGCCAGAAGCCTCTGCAGACGTCAGAAATGACGAATCCGGCTTCCTCCAATCACGGCTTCCTCCCAGGGGGAATCTTGGCCTGATGCAACGCCGTGATTAGAGAGGGTAGCCGGATTCGTCATTTTGGACCTGCAGAAGATGGCTTGCGATGGGCGGAGGAAGTGCTGGAGCGGCTGCCAGGATTAAATGGTAAGTTTTTGAAGAAAACGAGTGAAATGTCAATTTTGATGAATTAATGTGCCCTTGTTTTTTTTTTTTTTTTAGTTTTCAAAAGAGCTTTATTTTGATAAACAAAACATACACGGCATGAATCAAATGCGTACACAATATATCCAGGCTATTACAGTATTATGCTTCATCACAATAGTCCATTGGATAAACTGTTTAAAGGTGTGAGGCATGCTTATGAACAGTCATTTCAGGACTTGAAGACACCTATTAATTGCAGTGTATGCCATAATTGATCCCAATTTTCTCATTATGTAGACCACTCTTTGGTCTCTGGCGGGTATATATATGAACAATAATGGGAATATATAACTGTAAGGGGGAGAACTAGGGAAGATGAAAACAAACAGTTTGAGCATTTTTAGGGTAGAGAAGGATTTCCAATTTTCTATTTATATAGACCACTCTTGGGTCTGTGACAGATAGAAATTTGAGCAGTATTGGAGATTTATAGAAGTAAGGGGGGGAACAAGGGACAGGGAAAACAAACCTTTTTAGCATAACAAAACTAAATAGACCACTCTTGGTTCTGTAATAGATACCCTGGTAATCAATACTGTTGACATATAGAAGTGGGGGAGAGAGTTATGGGCGGGAGAGACAAACAACACAAGCAAGACAAATCTGGTATAGCAAGGAACCTTGTACATATGCATATTCATATAATATTGGGCCTATAAATCTTAAAACAGTCATTTTAGCAATAGAAGAAGCTTACTGTAGGATAAGTGTAATTTATGTGGGTTATATTAGCATAATTATTAGTATGGAATCAATCTGTCCACTATGCAACACAATGTATGATGCTTGTATAGTCAGAAGAACTATGCTATGCAATGCCCAGAAGTAGATTTAGTACACTTCTGCATGGAGGTAGGGAGAGAAAACTGGGCAAGGAAAGCAGGCAACAATTAATATAACAGTTTCAGTATGATACCTTGATCCCCCTGTTCTAGCTATTCAGGCCTCTCTTGGGTCTGTAACAGGTACACTGGTACTCGTTATTGGGGATACCTAAGGGTGAGAGGGAGGATTATGGGCCAGGAACTTTGCAATGCTTTGCCCAAAAGTGAATTTGCTATATCTATAATAAAATCATCAGTTAAAGGGATTAGTAAGGGAGGGATAAAAAGTGTTTGCTTAACTTAGGGGCAAACTTCAGACAGTTCAACGAATCACAATATGCAATGAGATGTATATACAGTGTGGTTGCTCAACTGAAAAATGTGTTTCAAGCAAATCAAAAGCACACATTATGAAAATAAATTGAGTCCTTGCTAGGTTACCAGAGTCCTCGGGGTATAACGTTAGCTGGAGGTTACTATCGGCCCTAGATTCACGACCAGCCGCTCCTTGTCAGAAAGATGTCTCTGGGAGCTACCCCTCCCCTCTTTTCGGTATATGGGCACCACCAAGGAGGTTAAATCTGTAGCAAACAAAGCTGACCTGTGACAAGATTGATACTGCACTGATTTTTCAGAGGTCAACCCCGCTGTGATTGCAGATGAGAGGCTTGATCAGTAATGGTTGTGGTTCTTTAGATCGGGCATTAGCCATCATTCGGTTCCTCTTCTCAGCGTTTGTAGGTTGGGATTCCCCCAAAGCGATTATAGCCAGTTCTGCCGGCCCTGGTATTTTCTGCCACCAAAATAAAAAGAGCTCCTGCGGACTCGGGTGCTGGTCCACCCCACATGTATCACTCTGCGTAGCAGTGGTCGGAAGATTGCTCCCCAAGCTGTTCAAATCCTCCATTTTGTGTAGAGTAATGTCGGCTCTGGCTTTATCGGTCACCATTTCTTCTTGTGAATCCGTTAGGTAAGCGGTCTCATTATCGGGGCTTAAGCGTTGTAGCAAGTGATCATATGGTGCTCTCTCTATTAATCTGAGCATGGAAAGTTCAAGTTGCGCGAATAGTTCCTCTGGTCGCGTCATGGTTCTCCCCTCCGCCATGTTTAGCATGCTCCATTGGGAAAAGCTGACTCCCCCACTTCGGGGATTGAAGAACTGTTCAGGTTTAGAATGTATCCATATAGCTTGATAAGTGAGTACCCGGCTCTTCCCGGGGGGGAGGTGATTACCTATCAATAGGCCGCCGCCTTAGGCCCTTATCTTCCAAACTGGATCTCCAGCGGCATCCACACGGCTAAGAAAGATAATATGGGTCACAGTTTACAATACTATGACCCCTTTATGTATTTTGTGTTTAGTCTTGCCGTGTAAAGGTAACAATCGGTGGATTATTAAACTTCTGCTTGGAGCTCTCAGGGTGTGCGTCCTATCTAGAACGCTGCTTGGACACGCCCCCCAATGTGCCCTTGTTTTTAATAGGATTATTAAAAACCGGGCACTTATTCATCAAAATTGACCTTCACTTTAAGTAATTTGTTGCTTTTTTTTTTCTTCTTCAAGAAATGCACTAATTCTGAATTTAATTCATAATATGATTTGGAGGACAGACCACAAGCAGAATCTGCTTTTTGACCCATTAATGACCAGGACATACCTTGTACGTCACTGTTCTTAAGGGTGTTCTTGGTAATAATAGTGCTGCGGCGACAACGTCCTATTAAAATTGCAATCCCCATAGAAAGACAATCGACACACAGGGTACATCACTGGTCCTTAAGAAGTTAAAGTTGTGGTTGCAGGCTCACTCAATCAAACCTGCGCCACAAGGTCTCAGAAGTTGCAAAAGCAGTTTGATACATTTTCACCCAAACCCCTTAAAAGATAATTAAGATGAGCTCTCCCAATAGATCTATAAAGTAGCAAAAAAAAACCTCAGTTTTTCTGCCGCTAATACCTCATTATATTGCAATGGTGAATTCTACTGGCCTTAAATTTCAAAAGGGGCTTACATTTAAAAAATCTATTAAACTTCTGTTACTGCCAATAAAATTTAATTGATCCTCAATATATGGCTTTTGCACCGTAAACACCCATCCTGGAACATTGCTCTGTTACATATTTTTGAGTCATCCCCAAAAAGGCCCATCATATTCTTAAGCCAATATCACTAATGAGTATGTTAAACAAAAGAGGTACAAGAAGTTACCCCTGAGGAACACCACTGGTAACTGTCACCTCCATTTAATGCATTTTTATTTATTTAAGCACCCCATCTATTATTAATATTCTACTCTCTAAACTAGTCTAGTCCAAGACAATGACATTTATGAAAAAGTGTGTTATGTAGAAAAGTACCAAAAGTTTTACTTAATTTTAGATAAGCTAAGTATCTTCCAGTGAAAAAAAACATGTCTTTATTCCACTAAGTTATTAGCCTTTCCACTTCTTCTGTTCTCTTTGTCTTTAATTTTCTTTAAAATATTTTGCATAAATGTCATAGCATTGATGTTAACCACTTAGATGCGCATGAGTAACCCTCTATTTCCAGTTTGGGTTCTCACACCCCAGTCATTAGTAGGTAATTGACATTTTTATAACAATAACCTATCAGCCAATCGGAATTAAGGTAAGAAAATCTTATTGGCTGATTCAATCAGCCAATCAGATTGAGCTTGCATTCTATTGGCTGTTCTGATCAGCCAATAAAATGCAAGCTCAATCTGATTGGCTGATTGAATCAGCCAATCAGATTTTCTTACCTTAATTCCGATTGGCTGATAGAATCCTATCAGCCAATCGGAATTCGAGGGACGCCATCTTGGATGACGTCATTTAAAGGATACTTCATTCGTCGTTCAGTCGTCGGGCCAGCTGGATGTTCCGCGTAGGAGGTCGGAAGAAGCCGGAAGAAAGAAGATTGAAGATGCCGCTTGGAGGAAGACTTCGCCCTGATGGAGGACCTCTTTTTTGCCGCTTGGATGAAGACATCGCCGGGATGGAAGACTTCTTCTTTGCCG
This sequence comes from Bombina bombina, assembly GCF_027579735.1. Classification (NCBI taxonomy): domain Eukaryota; kingdom Metazoa; phylum Chordata; class Amphibia; order Anura; family Bombinatoridae; genus Bombina; species Bombina bombina. The sequence continues at coordinate 121,527 of NW_026512373.1, forward strand.
CTTGGATGAAGACATCGCCGGATGGAAGACTTCTTCTTTGCCCGGATTGGATGAAGAGTTCGGCCCAGCTGGGTGAAGACGACTCAAGGTAGGGAGATCTTCTGGGGCTTAGTGTTAGTTTTTTTTTTTTTGTTTTTTTTTTTAATCTTTTTATTGAGGTTGAAGAAAAAGAAAATGGCATACAACAAATAGGAGTGTACAATAAGATATTACAAAAGAATCAGTATAAATTTGACAATAGATATCTAAACAGTTCTGTCAGATATACAGTATACCTCCCAATGATTAAAAGAGGCCCCTCTTGGACCTCTAGTAAAAATAACCAAGGAATAGGAGATGTTTCTATTAAGGAGACCACTTTTGGATCTCTATTGTCCAACCTCATTTTTGTAATTTTAACTCAATCTGTATAAACATTTTAGATTTGTAGAGATAACTAGATTGAATAGGAAAGACACAAAATAGTTAAGCCCCCATTCTTGCGTGTCAGTTAAGAGACAGGTGTTAACATGAAACTCACTGCTACGAGGTTAAAAGTTTGTTCAGGAGACTTCCTACATTTATAGGTTAAAGAGAGTGAGCTGTATAATATGAGTCCTCGGGGAAGGTATGGAAGACTAGTGTTGTAGACATAATGCGCCAGATAAGGTGCACTCTCGCTCTTAGGAGAAGGAAACAATGTGAGTCTTGGGCAGAGACTGCAAAATGGAAACTGCATCTTAAGATTAAAACTACACCTAAAACAGGGGACTAAAGGAATTAGTAGGCAACAATACAATAAAGGGGCTGCTCTGATTAGGATAAGATGTGTAGTATAATAGAGAATAGATTACCGCTTTAAGGTGGGTAATGATATAATCTAGTGCATAAATTCCATAAGCTAATTAGCAAGAAAGAAAAAAAATAAAAAAAATAAAAAAAATTATCCTTCCCTTCCCTTCCTCTTTGCACATGTTAAACTAGATAATACAATTTATAAGTCTACAACCTCTGTCCTAGTAACTAAACAGGCACATACTCAAGACTTTTACAGTCCATATTACAACAAGGGCTAATATATACATATAACAAAAGATATATAACAACAACAAAAAAATGGAAAACTTGTGAGGTTTGCAAAACTTGATCCCTCTCATTGCAAAATAGCATGCTTGACAGTGTAGGAAGAATATATTGTAAATAGTGGTGCTAAAGCAGGACCAGCCTGCGTCTAACTCTATGGCGTTTAGCCTATGGGGTAACATATAGCACTTCCAAGCAGAGAAAATATGTTTTGACCTGTGTAACTACTATGGGACTTCAAACTCCTATTAATTCACCTCTGAGGGTAGCATCGAAACAAGATATATAGTAAGAGCTTAAAAGCACTGCATAACACTGCACTACAAAGACATATCTTATGTAAACATAGATATTGACGGCAGATAAGAGCCATAGGCCCAGCAAGTCTGCCCAACCTTACCTAACAGTATAAACTTATCTAGTTCGTAGGATAGCCTTATGCTTGTCCCATGCATTTTTAAAGTCCCCCACAGTGTTTGTTGCTACTACCTCTTGAGGAAGTTTATTCCATAAATCAATCACTCTTTCTGTAAAGAAGTGCTTTCTCAAATTACTCCTGAATCTACTACCCTTTAGCTTGAGCTCATGACCCCTTGTTCTTGAATTTTCCATTTTATGTAAAATACCCACAGCCTCAGTTTTACTAAACCCTTTAATGTACTTAAAAGTTGCTATCATATCACCTCTTTCCCTTCTCTCCTCTAAGCTATACATATTTAGGTAATTGAGCCTATCCTGGTAAGTTTTATTTTTTAGACCATGTACCATTTTGGTAGCCCTCCTTTGCACAGATTCAAGTTTGTTAATATCCTTCTGAAAATATGGCCTCCAGAACTGCACACAATACTCAAGATGAGGCCTAACTAATGATCTATAAAGTGGCATAAGAATCTTAAACTTTAGATCCCAGTTCTTAGTCCAATCCTCCAATTGTTGTATATCACTTCTCATTTTGTCTACCCCCCCTGGAACATCCACTCTGTTGCAAATTTTTGTATCATCTGCAAAGAGACATACTTTCCCCTGTAGCCCTTTGCTGATATCGCAGATAAATATGTTAAACAAAACAGGCCCCAGAACTGACCCCTGAGGAACACCACTAGTAACAGCCCCCTCTGCTGAATGAACTCCATTTACTAAGACACTTTGTTTTCTGTCCTTAAGCCAGCATTCCACCCAGTTCACAATTTTTGAATCTAGACCAAGGAGATATAGTTTGTGAATTAGTTTATTGTGTGGGACGGTGTCAAATGCTTTTCTGAAATTTAGATATGCTACATCAACTGCTCCAACCTTGTCTAATACTTTTGTTACATAATCAAAGAAGTCAATTAGATTAGTCTGACATGATCTCCCTGACATGATCTTAAAAGTTGCTATCATATCACCTCTTTCCCTTCTCTCCTCTAAGCTATACATATTTAGGTAATTGAGCCTATCCTGGTAAGTTTTATTTTTTAGACCATGTACCATTTTGGTAGCCCTCCTTTGCACAGATTCAAGTTTGTTAATATCCTTCTGAAAATATGGCCTCCAGAACTGCACACAATACTCAAGATGAGGCCTAACTAATGATCTATAAAGTGGCATAAGAATCTTAAACTTTAGATCCCAGTTCTTAGTCCAATCCTCCAATTGTTGTATATCACTTCTCATTTTGTCTACCCCCCCTGGAACATCCACTCTGTTGCAAATTTTTGTATCATCTGCAAAGAGACATACTTTCCCCTGTAGCCCTTTGCTGATATCGCAGATAAATATGTTAAACAAAACAGGCCCCAGAACTGACCCCTGAGGAACACCACTAGTAACAGCCCCCTCTGCTGAATGAACTCCATTTACTAAGACACTTTGTTTTCTGTCCTTAAGCCAGCATTCCACCCAGTTCACAATTTTTGAATGTAGACCAAGGAGATATAGTTTGTGAATTAGTTTATTGTGTGGGACGGTGTCAAATGCTTTTCTGAAATTTAGATATGCTACATCAACTGCTCCAACCTTGTCTAATACTTTTGTTACATAATCAAAGAAGTCAATTAGATTAGTCTGACATGATCTCCCTGACATGATCTTAAAAGTTGCTATCATATCACCTCTTTCCCTTCTCTCCTCTAAGCTATACATATTTAGGTAATTGAGCCTATCCTGGTAAGTTTTATTTTTTAGACCATGTACCATTTTGGTAGCCCTCCTTTGCACAGATTCAAGTTTGTTAATATCCTTCTGAAAATATGGCCTCCAGAACTGCACACAATACTCAAGATGAGGCCTAACTAATGATCTATAAAGTGGCATAAGAATCTTAAACTTTAGATCCCAGTTCTTAGTCCAATCCTCCAATTGTTGTATATCACTTCTCATTTTGTCTACCCCCCCTGGAACATCCACTCTGTTGCAAATTTTTGTATCATCTGCAAAGAGACATACTTTCCCCTGTAGCCCTTTGCTGATATCGCAGATAAATATGTTAAACAAAACAGGCCCCAGAACTGACCCCTGAGGAACACCACTAGTAACAGCCCCCTCTGCTGAATGAACTCCATTTACTAAGACACTTTGTTTTCTGTCCTTAAGCCAGCATTCCACCCAGTTCACAATTTTTGAATCTAGACCAAGGAGATATAGTTTGTGAATTAGTTTATTGTGTGGGACGGTGTCAAATGCTTTTCTGAAATTTAGATATGCTACATCAACTGCTCCAACCTTGTCTAATACTTTTGTTACATAATCAAAGAAGTCAATTAGATTAGTCTGACATGATCTCCCTGAAGTAAAACCATGTATAAAACATTACAATCCAAATAAAAAATGGTAGAAGCCTAAATGGTATACGGCACATACAAAGGTTGCAGACTGTCATTATACTATTATACAGACTTTAGACGGTCTGCAAACTTATGGACTGAAAATTAGTAAATGTTAACCCACCAGTATGCCTGCAAGAGACCAAGAGCCAAATTAGCGATATAGATTAACTCCATAATTACCCCTCTACTGCATATGGCTAAGTCAAGTAAAGTCCCTTCTCTACCCCTGAGGGCATATTGCTGAAGTCCCCCTGTAGAAGCAAAGGAATCTTTTTCACTTACAATAATAAGCGCAAATATGAGCATCATGCTAAGCTTGTAGTTACAGTCAATACTGGTAATCGTCAAAGTCCCACATAATGGACATACAGATGTAGAGGGCAAGCAAGCCCCCCGGATCCCACATCAAATGCAGCAGGGTGTTGTGATGAATCAAGCAAATCTCCGACATAGTAGGATGCGGTCGTGTTAGACCCTGGATGATCACACATGATGTCGGCAACAGTAAATGAGCTAGCTCAAGGTAAAGTCCGCGATCTCCGCAGCTACACTCAGACTTAAAGAAGAAGCTGCGCTCTTCATCTCCATTGTGCAACGGCACTACAGGCCAGGGCTCCTCACGGGTAACTGTGCAGGGCTGGAGCTGACTTTTAGCACATTGGACGGCAATCATCTCCTCTGTCTCCTTCGTTGCTCCAGACCACGCCACCCCTTCTGTGAGTCCGAATTCTCGGTCTCCTATTAACGCTGTGAGGGCAAGGTGTGGACGCCGGGGCCCCATTACTCCTGTCCTCTTGGTCAAAGTGTTTAGGTGGTATGGGTGGCTGGCTTGGGCAAATTCCTTTGCGATTGGCCGCTGTATATAGATTCTCTGCCAAAGCAGCATGGTGGGAAGTGAGTAAACTGCGCAGCTCCTCCAAAAAAGTTAAGGGAATCTCTATGTCAAATGAACAGCCGTAGCAAGTAGACAGTAATGGGGTGATGACACTTTTTTATTATACAGTGTGTCTTGATCAGGGAAGTACATGCAGTGTCTTGCAGGATATCACTGCTTTCTAACGACAGGGCTAGTTAGCATCCTGCCGGGGGGTAAAGATGGTAGGCCACAACTTTTGAAGTGTTCCGGAGAGCTAGGTATTGCCTCAAATCTGAAAGGAGTATTATGTCCATACAGAGTTTACTATGCTATAAAGTCTTGTTCACGATGTGAAGACAATAAGGTGACTGAGAGTGGGTTTTGCATAGATTTGTGGCAAAAGTTGCAGGAGCTGTAATTCATGCGACCTGTCATGGCCGCCACCCAGAAGTTCCCCCCGCAGTGTTAGGTTTGTTAAGGGGGGGGGGTTGGGTGGGTTTAGAGTAGGGGTATGTGGGTGGTGGGTTTTAATGTTTGGGGGTGGTATTGTGTTGTTTTTTTACAGGCAAAAGAGCTGATTACTTTGGGGCATGCCAGACAAAAATCGATTTTAAGGGCTGGTAAAAGAGTTGGTTAATTTTTTATTTAGAATAGGGTAGGGCATTTTTTTTATTTTGGGGGGCTTTATTATTTTATTAGGGGGCTTAGAATAGGTGTAATTTGCTTAAAATTCTTGTAATCTTTTTTTATTTTTTGTAATTTGGTATTTAGATTTAAATAGGAATATTTTTCATTAATAATATTAATATTAATTAGATTTATTTTAATAAGAATTTAGTTAGGGGTGTTAGAGTTAGATAGGGTTATTTTCCTTAATACATATATAATATAATAACTATATTAACTATATTAACCCTAATATAATTAGGGTTAATATAGTTAATATATATAATATAATAACTATATTAACTATATTAACCCTAATATAATTAGGGTTAATATAGTTAATATAGGTGGCGGCGGTGTAGGAGGATTAGATTAGGGGGTAATATAGTTAATATAGGTGGCGGCGGTGTAGGGGGATTAGATTAGGGGGTAATACATTTATTATAGGTGGCGGCGGTGTAGGGGGATTTAGATTAGAGGCAAAAGAGCTGTTTACTTTGTGACAATGCCTTGCAAAAAGCCCTTTTAAGGGCTGGTAAAAGAGCTTATTACTTTGGGGCAAAAACCCTGCAAAAAGCCCTTTTAAGGGCTGGCAATAGAGCTGTTTACTTTGGGGCAATGCCACGCAAAAAGCCCTTTTCAGGTCTATTTGTAGGGTTAGACTTAGGTTTAGTGGTAGGGATAGTTAAGTATTTTAGGGGTTAATTAATTTAATATAGGTGGCGGCGGTATAGGGGGATTAGATTAGGGGTTAATAATTTAATATAGCGGGCGGCGGTATAGGGGGATTAGATTAGGGGTTAATAATTTAATATAGCTGGCGGCGGGGTAGGAGCTCACATTAGGGGGTAGTTAATGTAGGTGGTGGCGGTGTAAGGGGCTCACATTAGGGGGTAGTTAATGTAGATAGCGGCGGTGTAGGGGCTCACATTAGGGGGTTATACATTTAATGTAGGTGGTGGAGGGGTCCGGGAGCGGCGGTTTAGGGGTTAAATACTTTATTAGGGATTGCGGCAAGGGATCGCGGTTGACAGGTAGATAGACATTGCGCATGCGTTAGTTGTTAGGTTATATTTAGCAGTTTGCGGTTGACAGGTAGATAGACATTGCGCATGCGTTAGGTGTTAGGTTTTATTTTGCAGATAGTTTAGAGAGTTACGCGGCTCCAATAGACAGCGTAAGGCTTACTACGCCTGCAATTTGTGGCGAGGTGAAAATGGAGTAGGATTTCTACATCTTCGCCATGTAAGTCCTTACGCTGTATATTGGATACCAAACTGCGCTGGTTTGGTATAAATGTCTATGGGCCAAAAAACTACGGCCGAAGGCAGAAATATAGGAGCATAACTTCTAGGTTACGCTGTATTTGTGATACCAAAGTAGCGCAAATTTTGGCGTCACCGGCTTTTGCGGGCGACGATTTATATCGGATCGGGCCCCTGAGCTTTTAAAACAACAATTCCTGAGCAAAAGGTATAATAAAAGAATAGTAGAGGGGGCTTTACATGAAAGCAAGAAATTCAGATAGAAATATTTTATTGGGTAGAGTGTCAAGGTATATTTAAGGTTAATAAATATATATATTTAATCAGATATTTAGCTGGTCAGTAGAAAATGATTAATGTCATTCAGAAAAACAGATTTCAATCATGTTTAGTTCTCCCCCATTCAGGATGCAAAAGTTAAAAGAGCATACAAGTGAGAACAATACACATTTGGTTTGTTTAACTTTAACAGCCATTTCAGGAGACCATATGTGTGACTGCCTGGAAATGTGAGATAAAATCTTTTACCCCTCACAAATGTTGCCTAAGAGTCTGACCTAGGTGAGACATTTTGTGAGAAAGTAACCCTGTACGTTTCAAATGCAAATAAACCCTGCTGTGTGGCTCTGACACTTAGATACACGTAATGCAGACACTACGTCTGGGGGGGGGGGTGCAAGCACTGAACCATGGATTAAAAAAAATAATAAAAAATAAAATATTTTTTTTTTTTTTATTCTCTCTGTTTTCCAGAAATCTAATAATAATTATAAGTGCAACTGAGTTAATGAGATATCTTGATTAATGAATATATGACAGTGTGTGATCTGCTGGATTTTTGTATGGTTTTGAACACTGCATAGAAATGAATATATATGTGGGAGATGGTTTAAAATTTTATAATAGATTAAAAGGCATTTGCAATAAACCCATTGTTAAAAGACAGCATATAAATTAATACATGTGTGTGCATATATATAACATAATTTTCTATTTTTCAGATGGACCATAGAGAAATTAGTGCAGGCAGAACTGTTGGAGATGTAGAACAGGCTGTATTTATGTAGATACATACATATAACAGATGTATAAATGCCAGGATACTGATAAAAATTGTAATGGACTTTAAGCTAATAATTAGCAGCATATTTCTTTTAATATAAAGTAATATTAAAAAGAATTTGATGTTTCATTTTAAAATACAATATGAACAGGAGAAGGAAAGCAGTCGGGTGAGCCACACTAGCGTGTATATTATACAGCAATAGTCGTTGCGCTTTGAAACTGCCCAAATACCCCAAACAGTGAAAATGAATATAGTCACTTGATATGCACACTTGAGTACAAGCAGAGTTCAGCACTTAATAGATTTGCAGATTCGTCGGAGACAATGGGAACACTGGCATGTCATATCTATACGCCAGACTCACCTCAAACTGGTGGTTCCTCAGCTCTCAGAGAACGAACTTCTGTCGGCTGGCTCGTGCTGAGCGGTGTGTGATGAAGTCGCTGTGCAATCAGTAGCTGGTTCCAAGTCTGTGTATACTTCCGAGGAGCAGCGTCTCGGTCGGCGTTCACCTCCGTATCCACCTCCGTGTGCGTATATCAGAGGGATTAGGAGATCCGATATGCAGCAGGTCAGTCTGCAACAGCGGCAACTTGGGGGGTAGGGCAGTGACAAAGAGGGACTGGAGGAGCTCAAATGCGGTAGCAAACCAGTGGGCCTGGAGTTGAGAACATCAGAAAAAAGAGTACTGGTTGCTCCGATAAAATGTAACAATTTTATTGATTCTTCATAAAAACAGCAAAAGCATGGAGAAACAGATAGACACGATTGCAGGCGCAGTACCAGGGCTTACGCGTTTCGGCTGTGAAGCCTTAATCATAGCTATCATAGTTTCTCCATGCTTTTGCTGTTTTTATGAACAATCAATAAAATTGTTACATTTTATCGTAGCAACCAGTACTCTTTTTTCATTTTAAAATAATCAGAATAAATATTGTGACCTAGCCCAATGCATATAAACATTAAAACTTATTAAATGTAAGGAAATTATGGAATTTATTACAAATTTTAAAGAAATATTTTCTTTCAATGTTGGGTAGTAAATGTATTGCTGTGTTTGTTTGTCATGCTGCATGTATTGCTGTGTTTGTTTGTCATGCTGCCACCCGGTGTTATGATGCGAGAACTACAGCCAGAAGACTTTTTAGGCTGTTAAAAATAAGATATTCCAGGTGAACCAATAGCAGGGACAAGGTTTCGAAGGGCCGCCCATATTTCTCACCAATATAAGCTGTATGCAGGATAGAAAGAAGGACTGCTGATTTTGTAAACTGACTGAAAGCTGTTGCGTGGGACACAGTCAAACTATAAAACAAAGTGGGCCATACTTCTTCTTTCCAATTGCAATTACACTTATTTTATATGAGGTGGGACAAGTCTTGAAGATGAATATCATCTGGTAAAGTATCTATCTATCTATCTATCTCTCTATATATATAAATATATATATATATATATATATATATATATATATAAAAGGTTATTGGTAAGAACATAGTAAATTTGTATTAAATAGATTTAAAGAGAGCAGCCTGTATTTTGCTTATATTCATAGCCTATATATTGTTGAACAAATCCTTGATGCTAAATTGTTTTATCTATGCAAATATATAGTTATAACTCAGAATTGGATTTTTGCATAAATAATATATACAATTTCTGATGTTTTAAATTAGAATTGTGTTAGAATAAATTGTGGTTAAATAACTGTGTGTATTGCTTGAATGTTAGCAGCTAAATATTTTAGAATCTCATTGTGTTAACTGAATGAAAGGCTATTTGTAAATAAGGCTGGTTTTAAAGGTAAACGTGTATGAACTCTGCATAGCATATTTTAAATAGTTTTTAAACGCATATAATATTGTTTCATATTCTGGTATTACAAATATATTTCAATGTGTTCATAGATATTAACTAATAAAAATAATTCAGGTATTTATATTCATTTTGTGGTTTCTAGTAGATGCATATTGATTGAGGGTTTATTTTTAAAGTATAATTATTAAATATATTGTGTTATAACCCTACCATAGATTAACATATTATTTGGAGAGCACTACTGAAATTCTTAAATACTTAAATACTGACATATTGTAGGGAGGCACTTGCATGAGATTTATTAATATTTATAATATTGATATCATATATTTGTAGTAAATAGAAATTATTATAAAAGAGAGAAAAAATTTCATATTTCGAAATTAATATTTTGAAAATAAAAGATTTTTTTTGAAGATTGAAATATTAATGTTCATATTTCGAGATTGATATTGATATTTTGAAATATTGTTAAAGATTAATTTTTGAAAAATTTATAAAAATATTATTTTTTCATACTTCAAAATTAATCAAAAATATAAATTTTTCATATTTCAAGATTCATCAAAAATATTAATTTTTCATATTTCAAAATTCATAAAATTATTTTTTTCATATTTCAAAATTCATAAAAATATTTTTTTTTTCATATTTCAAAATTAATATAAATTTTTTTGATAATATAAAAAAAATTTCTTCTCTCTTTTTATTGGTAAAAATTGTATTAGCGTTTTAATTTAACTAAATATTAAGCCAATATAATAATGTCTGTAGCCAGAAGTGACTCATTTAATTCTGTACATAGCATTGAAAATGGTCCCATCACAATACTCCTTACTAAAGGTCAGGTCCTGCGGGTGAATTAAATGATTTTATGGATATGCTTGAAATTAGGGCTAAAAATATTACCGTTAATAATAGTATGAGGAATGAAAAAAATGAATTTTTCCAAGAATTATTAATGATTAATCAATGCAAGACACTCAAAAAGCGAGACAAACTAATACTAAAATCTTGGCCCCTTATAATATGCATTATTGGCGAAATGTCGCTTTGTTTCATAGACAAACAATTGCAGATACAGGAGCTAGAAAGTAGTATTCGTTCCTCACGCAGATGCGAAGAGGATGTAAAAATAGCCAAAAATAAAATGGATGAATTTGCCCAAAACCTAACCGCCTTAGATAAGCATAACATAGACTTACTAGCACAGATACAAGAATTAAATAAACAGCTTGCGCAAAGCCAGAAGGAAGTAAGTGATTTTAAAAGGTCATATCACCATAATGAAAACCCTTATATTAACAGTGAGAATAATGCAGATAATGCTAACTCCCTTAGAGAACGCGTCAGGGACGACGTACAAAGATATATGGAAGAGTATAGACAAATGACCCCTATTGGGTCAGAAATAGATTTCCCAAATAGACAATCACCTCAAGATGTAAATCCAGAGAACTACTGTAAATCAGCTGGTGCGGGTGAGGGTAACTCTAATAGAGAATGCCAAAATAAGTCTAATAAGGTATATGATTCCCATAAAATAGTTACTTTCATACAGGGTGCAGTACCTATATTCTCCAATAAGGGAAAAAAATCTGTAATTGATCACTTAGAGGCCTTTGAAAATGCATTAGCTATAATGAATGTTACAAGTGAGAAATTAAAAATTGAATTTCTGCCCTGGGTATTTGACGGTAAACATCACAAATTCTTTACTTCACTAAAGGATATGAATATTCATTCCTGGAGTGAGATAAAATGACAATGCAGAAAAGAATTAGGGCAACATTGCACTAAAACTGCCGTAAAAATAGCAGTATATGGTTTAAAGTGTAGTGCGAATCAAAGTCCCATCGAATTCCTTTCTGAATTGAAAAATGCATACAGTATGGCTGAAGATAATCCCAGATTTGATTGCTCGGAATTTGTAAATTTATTTTTTGAAGCACTACCTACACCCATCAAAATTAACTTAGCTATAGATTTTGATGAGGACTGCTCATTGGAATGGCTGATCAAAGAGAGTACAAAATTATACTCTATTCAGCAGTTTAGTGAGCAGGGGGTTAAAAAGGAATCAAAACCCAACATTGTGGCAGAAACTAGGGTGTCACCTAGCCCCCTCAATTTGGAGTCTAAAAAGAAAACCTACGTGGAGGTGGCCAGTCAAAACAGGCCATCTCGACAGAGGTTTAACTCTACCCCTTCCCCAATACGGGCTGAGGTGCAGAGAGACTATAACCAAAGTGGGGGACATAATCAGGTGAATAATTACTCACAAAGAGAATACTCACCAAATAATTGGTATCCGCGAAAAGGTAGATACAATAGATGGCGAAGATATTCTCAGGGTAACCAGACACCCCAAGTATATAATGCTCCCCAAAATCATAACGCTGAACAAGCTGAACCCCAGGGGCAACCACGCCAGAATAGAAATAGCAGCCCTGATTCTGAGGGAACCCAACGGTCCAGGAATCAATATTATGGGGCATCAAGAGATAGGCCCAGGGGTAGAGGTAACTTGTACAATCAAATAGATATGCTTTCTACCCAGTTAAATTGGTTGAGCGAACAATTCGCTAATATAAGTCAACCTTCTACTGCTCAGCAACCAAACAATATTTTTTTAGGGGTACAGCATGTGGTCAGCAGTGGACCACAGGCACAATCATAAATACTGCAATATCACCTGAGAGGGAGGGGAGAGATATACAAAATGTAATAATAAATATCAATGATATTAATCATATTCTCTCCCCACAGACCGGAAACGGACGATTTAGCTGTGATGACAAGCAACCTTATCCGGGAAAAATTAACAAATCTCTTCCTTTGCAGCAGTGTCCTCTTAACCTTATTTCCACAGATGCAGTACACAAGAATCCAGCCAACCCTGTCATAAAGGAGACCGGTAGGTACGAAGTTTCTTCTGCACGGGAAAACATGGCGGATTCAGGTAACACGTGGCGAAGCCCACAGATGTACAAAAATGCAAACTTTATGTGCGAAATGGTAGGAACTGCAGGAAGATATTATGTGTTAGCTGAGCTGCACGATTCAGTCTCCAACCCTATCATGGGATTAATTGATACTGGGTCTCAGGCAACTATCTTATCCCACAGGTACTACACACAGCTAAATGAGCTAACACTCCACAAACCTAAAATAGAAGAATTTGATGGTTCTCTAATAGGAGTTGGGGGTGACTCCCTAAAAGTTTACGGTACTGCCTGGTTAAAGTTTAAATTGGGGAACAGTGTCATAAGACACCCTGTCATTATAGTGGATCTGCCAACTGATCGTTTAATTATTTGTAGTAATCTCCTGAAGCGATTAAGCACCATAATTGATTGCATAAATAATGTAATTTGGTCACAAGTTAAAATACCTATCAATTATGAGAAATCTGGTATATCTCGCCCCCGACATAACTGTCACGTGGTGGAAGAGAAACCAGATGCTGTGGAGATTCATTTCAGGAATAACTCTGTACCTGAAATCACTATTTTACAAATAGATGATCAGACTCCTTTAAGTGGCTCTGATGGTAATACTTTTAAAATTCCGCCTGGAAAGATAGCGAATATTTCCCTAGACGGCGATGTATTAACCATATCTCTCCACAAGGGGGATCAAAAAATCCCTAAGGGGGAGGCCACGCTCAATACCTCACAGGTATTGAGAGAATTAAAGAGGATCTATTTATCCCTATACAAGTGCATGACCTTGGTACAACAAAATATGCCAAATTGAACTTAAAACAGGAAGCTAGCTATATAAGTGAAGGCTTATTAGCGCAGATAGCTGAACCTAAAGTGATTAAATACCTTTCTCCCCAAGATCACTGTGTCCACAACCTGGATAACAGGTTTGAAAGCTATAACATCACAGCTAAGTGCTTATTATCTGTCTCTATAGGTAATAAGTCAGTGAAACACCTGTTTTTAGTTTTAAATACTCCCCATAATCAAATATACATTGGCAATGATATTTTACATAGATATGACATACAAATAGATTTGATTAACTCTTGCCTCTGGAGCAGGTTAAACGGGGACCCTGAAGTATTTCAGGATAAAAATGCAGCCCTGAAATCAAACCAGCAATTGCCATATGCTGTGAATATGCAGGTGTCTCACGATGTTGTATTTTCTGCAGGGGCTGATAAATTTCTTTTACCCTTACAGGTAAAGAGAGGTCAGAAATGAAAAACTTCTGAAACACTAATTTGCCTCTCCCATAGAATACAGAATCTGGGTGTTACTATGGCCCACACTCCTTTGGTGAATATTGGAACTATTCCAATACATGTTATTGTGCATAACATGACCCCACAGGATATAACATTATCCAAGGGGACTACCATAGGATACGCGCTGGAATCAAGTTATTACACTTTTGGATTCCAGAATAATATAATTGGGCTGATACCTGAAGGATACTTAACTGAAGAACAATTAATAGAACAATCCTTTGCATCTATGCCAGAGGGTCTATTTAATATTCAGTCTATTTATCCCTTCAGCTCAGAGGAAGGCATCTGTAAAATTGAAGAAGCCTCTCTAGTATTAGCCTCATATGATTCTCTTGCAGAAATCATAAGGAACTTGGAAGAAAGAGGTATTATCAGACCGGTGCACAACTCTTACAACAATCCTATTCTAGGTGTTCTTAAGCCCAATGGACAATGGCGTTTGTGTGCTGACTTAAGACAGCTAAACAAACGAGTGTACATGTCTGGCTGGCCTGTACCATACATTGACCAGTGCCTAGCACAGATGAATGGATCCAAAATATTCACTGCCATTGATTGCTCACAGGGATATTGGACCATAAAGGTACATGAGGAGGACCAGTATAAGCTGGCATTCTCATTCCAAAAGGTCCAGTATGCATTTCAGAGACTTCCTTTTGGATACATAAATTCTGGACATGAATTTGCTGTTTTCATGCATAAGGCTATGCCTGATGCACTGGAAAGGGGGACCTTATCTTATGTTGATGATGTTTTGATCAAAAGCACAGACTTTGAAAAACACATCGCAGAGCTTAAACACGTCCTCAGCCAACTTAAAAGGGCAGGTGTCAAATTATCCCTACAGAAAGCTCAATGGTGCCGCACTCGTGTAAACTTCTTGGGACATGAAGTTACTTCTGAAGGACTAAATGCTCAGAAGAAAAGGGTGGAAGCTATAGTAAATTCTAAAAACCCAACTAACTTAAAGGAATTGAGATCCGTCCTGGGTATGATGAATTATTCTCGCAAATTCATTGATAATTATGCAGAGTTAGCTAAACCGCTACTACTTCTTCTAAAGAAGGATGTGAAATGGCACTGGAGTGAGTCTCAAGAGACAGCCATAAAAGAGCTGAAAAGAAAACTCACTCAAGCACCTTGCTTAGCATACCCTGAAGGTGGTAAACCTTTCTTCTTAGAGACAGGTTACACAAATGTAAGCATGAGTGCTGTGTTATACCAAAAACATGATAATTTAAGCAAAGCCATAGCTTATGCGAGCAAAACTCTATCCCCAGTAGAAATAAAATTTAGTAATTGTGAAAAAACCCTTTTATCTACTGTATGGGCTCTACAAAATTTCAACAGCTATATACAGGGCTAGAAAATGATTGTAGAAACGACCCACCAGCCTTTGCTATATTTGCAAAGTGAGAGAATAAGAGATGGGAATCTCTCTAATAGCCGCATAACAGCGTGGACTCTTTCCTTACAAGGCTGGCCATTAGAAATTCGCTATAAGAAGAATAAAAAGAATCCAGTCGCACAGGGGCTTGCTGAGCTCCACGACTGTACTGCTAGAGATCCTGGGGAAGAATTATCAGAAGATGATTTCCTGGAGGAACAATTGCTTTCCCCATATAAAATGTACAATGAGGACAATTGCCAAACATTACCTTGGGTATATGTTGATGGTTGTTCTTACCATGCCACTATTGATAATGAGTGCAGATTAGTCGCTGGCATTGGTATAACTTGGGCAACTGAATTCTCAAATATATCTATAGGTTTTAACATTGGACCAAGATCCAGTCAAGTTGCAGAACTAACTGCTATTCTCAAAACCATTGAAATGGCTATTGAACATGGTATTCATGAATTTGTGATCATAACTGACTCAAATTATGTGCGTGACAGTTTTGTTGAATACCTGCCAACTTGGAAAAGAAATGGCATGCAGAAAAGCAATAGCAAACCAGTCAAGCATGGCAAGTTGTTCTGCGAGATTGATAATCTGGTGGTATCCAATGATTTAACCATACACTGGAAAAAGACAAAGGGTCATTCCAGGGTTCTAGGCCCAGATAAAGGAGGCAATGATCTTGCGGATTCATTAGCCAAAGAAGGAGCCATAACTGGAGAACTCCTTAACCCCTTAAGGACCAGCGACGTACCCTGTATGTCGCTGGCCTTTTTTTGGGACTTGATTGTTTTAAAGCGCAGTCTTGCCACCAGCGTTGAGACTGCACTATTCCGCAAAGCCTGCTGGAGGGAGTGCATTAATAGCGTGTTCTTGCTAGACTTGTGCTATTATGTCCTGAAAAAACCCTTAACGACCAGTGACATACAGGGTACATTGTGGTCATTAAGGGGTTAATATTGACCACTTAATGGGTGCAATTCAGGTAGAAGCCATTACCAGAAACCAGGCAAAACAACAGAGTGAGCCCAACTTGGTAAAATGGAGTCAGGATTCTCCTAGTGTGGACCTGATCACTAGTCAAAAAGAAGACCCCATTGTAGGCAAAGAAGATCTTAGAATCTTAATGAAATACAGATCACAATTCAAGTTACAGGATGGTTTGTTAATTAGAACCTCCAAAACTGGCATTCAGCAATGGGTAGTACCCACCAAGTTCAGAGGTCTAATGCATCAACATACCCATGATGCTCCCACATCTGGTCATCATGGTGCCAAACTCACATATGAAATATTATGTGACTATGCTTTTTGGCCACACATGTTGAAAGATGTTCAAAGCTACTGTCAAGGGTGTTTAATCTGTCCATAGTTCCAACCCACTGCGCCAACGCATAGAGCGCCATTGCAGAAAAGGGGGATGGTAATGCCATGGTCAGATATACAAATTGATTTTATTGGTCCGGTAACTAGATCATCAAGAGGTAACAAATACATGTTAACCGTGACATGCCTATTCACTAAATGGGTAGAGTGCATCAGTGCACCTAACAATTGTGCTGAAACATGAGCAGCATTGCTCATCAACCATGTGTTTTCCAGATTTGGTTTGCCCCAAAGAATCGAGTCAGATCGGGGAACCTACTTCACTAGCGAAGTGATGACAAAAATGTGGAAAATACTAGGGGTAAAAAGAAAGCTCCATACTGCTTATAGAGCTGCCTCAAGTGGTGGTGTAGAGCGTTACAGCCAGTCCATTGTTAAAATCCTCAAAATGTTTGTGAGTGAAACGAGTAAAGACTGGGATGTAAAACTACCTCTTATCTTAATGGCATTAAGAGCAAATTCAAGTAGTGCTACCAAGATGTCACCTTTTGAACTGATGACTGGTAGAAGAATGGTTCTGCCTCAGCATCTGCTGTACCGTACATCAGTCCAAAACTTGATAAACGCTGCCAATACACATCAATACGTGGAGAACTTAAGAAAGCACCTGCAATATGCCTTTGCATTTGCTCAAAGGAATTTAGAAAGAGCCGCAACTGCCACTAAAACCTATTATGATCTCAAGACATCCAAAAAGGAATATGAAATAAATGATAAAGTTTATCTTTATAACTTTGGAAGAGATCAGGTTAGGGAGAAGAAATTCCCTCATGGAAAGGTCCTTTTGTCATTACTGACAAAATATCTCCAGTGGCCTATAAAATACGGATCCCCAAAAATGAAAGTTTCATAGATAAATGGGTCCATATCAATCAGCTGCGAGCATGCCATCCTAGGTCCCAACTACAAGTCATAGAGGGAGAATGAAGTGTCATATCCCCAAATCAAATAAAGACATAATGTAGTTTAAAGAAGCCTAGTTGATGAACATGAATGCTCAAAAATGACAGACTTTCTACATAGAAGACTGTCTACGACGCGTACAATCAACATCCTCACGAAATACCATTGACTTTGAGACTATTTGAATACATGTGTCCTACATCTATTTAAAATTGGAAGGGGGATTTATGTCAAGGTATATTTAAGGTTAATAAATATATATATTTAATCAGATATTTAGCTGGTCAGTAGAAAATGATTCATGTCATTCAGAAAAACTGATTTCAATCATGTTTAGTTCTCCTCCATTCAGGATGCAAAAGTTAAAAGAGCATACAAGTGAGAACAATAAACATTTGGTTTGTTTAACTTTAACAGCCATTTCAGGAGACCATATGTGTGACTGCCTGGAAATGTGAGATAAAATCTTTTACCCCTCAAAAATGTTGCCTAGGCGAGACATTTTGTGAGAAAGTAACCCTGTACGTTTCAAATGCAAATAAACCCTGCTGTGTGGCTCTGACACTTAGATACACGTAATGCAGACACTACGTCTGGGGCGGGGGTGCAAGCACTGAACCATGGATTAAAAAAAAAAAACATAATTTATGCTTACCTATTAATTTATTTCTCTTGTAGTGTATCCAGTCCACGGATCATCCATTACTTGTGTGATATTCTCCTTCCCAACAGGAAGTTGCAAGAGGATCACCCACAGCAGAGCTGCTATATAGCTCCTCCCCTCACTGCTATATCCAGTCATTCGACCGAAACAAGACGAGAAAGGAGAAACCATAGGGTGCAGTGGTGACTGTAGTTTAATTAAAATTTAGACCTGCCTTAAAAGGACAGGGCGGGCCGTAGACTGGATACACTACAAGAGAAATAAATTTATCAGGTAAGCATAAATTATGTTTTCTCTTGTTAAGTGTATCCAGTCCACGGATCATCCATTACTTGTGGGATACCAATACCAAAGCTAAAGTACACGGATGATGGGAGGGACAAGGCAGGAACTTAAACAGAATGAACCACTGCCTGTAAAATTTTGAAAAGATGTGAAGCGAAGACCAAGTCGCAGCCTTGCAAATCTGTTCAACAGAGGCCTCATTTTTAAAGGCCCATGTGGAAGCCACAGCTCTAGTAGAATGAGCTGTAATCCTTTCAGGGGGCTGCTGTCCAGCAGTCTCATAGGCTAAGCGTATTATAAGGATCAAGAAAGGAATGAAAGTCTGTTGACTCAATGATGTTTTGCTGGAAAAACTTGTTTTATTACGAGAGTCCAAAACAAGTCAAAGTAAGCAAAAGTAAACAAAGTAAAGTACAAACGGGTCACAGTGAGGGACGCCTGACGCGTTTCGCGCATGCGTAGATGCGCTTCTTCAGAGGCTAGGCCTCTGAAGAAGCGCATCTACGCATGCGCGAAACGCGTCAGGCGTCCCTCACTGTGACCCGTTTGTACTTTACTTTGTTTACTTTTGCTTACTTTGACTTGTTTTGGACTCTCGTAATAAAACAAGTTTTTCCAGCAAAACATCATTGAGTCAACAGACTTTCATTCCTTTCTTGATCCTTGTTCTATAGCGGAGGATATACCGCACACTGTTCTGTTGTACCAGTAGCCCAACCAGCTCTGATTTCCGGGAGTGCCCGGAACTACAATACCCACAATCCACCTAGCGACGTCACGGGGAGCGCAAGAGTACACCACGTTACCAGAGCCGGATCTCCAAGCACGCCAAGAAGGACCCACACGCTGCACCCCCACGGAAGGGTTTCCACACCAGTCCGAGGAGAAGTACAGCAGTGCGCCCAGGCACCCCACCAAGTCTTGTGGAGGGTAAGAGATCTTCCGGACAAATTTACAATGACTGTCTATTATCTCTGCACTTAGACACCCGTGACATCTAGGTTGGAGTGGCATCTACACTATTACCTAAATACGGAGCTTTAACACCAGGAACCAACGCTGGGACTTTTGTATTTACTGCACACTGACTGTTGTCCCTGACAAATACGGATGTTATTGGGACTGATTCCCTGGAAACAAGAGGGTGTTACATTTATACTACTCATAACCCCCTCGTGGAATCCTCATACTGAACACTTGCCTTGCTCTTTTGATTATTAAGCGTATTATACTCCGAAGCCAAAAGGAGAGAGAGGTTGCCGAAGCTTTTTGACCTCTCCTCTGTCCACAGTAAACGACAAACAGGGCAGATGTTTGACGAAAATCTTTAGTAGCCTGTAAGTAAAACTTCAAGGCACGGACTACGTCCAGATTATGCAAAAGACGTTCCTTCTTTGAAGAAGGATTAGGACACAATGATGGAACAACAATCTCTTGATTGATATTCCTGTTAGAAACCACCTTAGGTAAAAACCCAGGTTTGGTACGCAGAACTACCTTGTCTGAATGCAAAATCAGATAAGGAGAATCACAATGTAAGGCATATAACGCAGAGACTCTTCGAGCCGAGGAAATAGCCATCAAAAACAGAACTTTCCAAGATAAAAGTTTAATATCAATGGAATGAAGGGGTTCAAATGGAACTCCCTGAAGAACTTTAAGAACCAAGTTTAAGCTCCACGGGGGAGCAACAGTTTTAAACAGAGGCTTAATCCTAACCAAAGCCTGACAAAATGCCTGGACGTCTGGAACTTCTGCCAGACGCTTGTGCAAAAGAATAGACAGAGCAGAGATCTGTCCTTTTAAAGAACTAGCTGATAAGCCTTTGTCCAAACCCTCTTGGAGAAAGGACAATATCCTAGGAAACCTAACCTTACTCCATGAGTAACTCTTGGATTCACACCAATAAAGATATTTACGCCATATCTTATGGTAGATTTTCCTGGTGACAGGCTTCCGAGCCTGTATTAAGGTATTAAGGTATCAATGACTGACTCGGAGAAGCCACGCCTTGATAGAATCAAGCGTTCAATCTCCATGCAGTCAGTCTCAGAGAAATTAGATTTGGATGATTGAAAGGACCTTGTATTAGAAGGTCCTGCCTCAGAGGCAGAGTCCATGGTGGAAGAGATGACATGTCCACTAGGTCTGCATACCAGGTCCGGCGTGGCCACGCAGGCGCTATCAGAATCACTGATGCTCTCTCCTGTTTGATTTTGGCAATCAGTCGAGGGAGCAGAGGAAACAGTGGAAACACATAGGCCAGGTTGAAGAACCAAGGAGCTGCTAGAGCATCTATCAGCGTTGCTCCCGGGTCCCTGGACCTGGATCCGTAACAAGGCAGCTTGGCGTTCTGGCGAGACGCCATGAGATCCAGTTCTGGTTTGCCCCAATGATGGACCAGTTGAGCAAACACCTCCGGATGGAGTTCCCACTCCCCCGGATGAAAAGTCTGACGACTTAGAAAATCCACCTCCCAGTTCTCTACGCCTGGGATGTGGATCGCTGACAGGTGGCAAGAGTGAGACTCTGCCCAGCGAATTATCTTTGAGACTTCTAACATCGCTAGGGAACTCCTGGTTCCCCCTTGATGGTTGATGTAAGCCACAGTCGTGATGTCTGACTGAAATCTGATGAACCTCAGTGTTGCTAACTGAGGCCAAGCTAGAAGAGCATTGAATATTGCTCTTAACTACAGAATATTTATTTGGAGGAGTTTCTCCTCCTGAGTCCACGATCCCTGAGCCTTCAGGGAGTTCCAGACTGCGCCCCAACCTAGAAGGCTGGCATCTGTTGTTAGAATCGTCCAATCTGGCCTGCGAAAGGTCATACCCTTGGACAGATGGACCCGAGAAAGCCATCAGAGAAGAGAATCTCTGGTCTCTTGATCCAGATTTAGTAGAGGGGACAAATCTGAGTAATCCCCATTCCACTGACTTAGCATGCATAATTGCAGCGGTCTGAGATGCAGGCGCGCAAATGGCACTATGTCCATTGCCGCTACCATTAAGCCGATTACTTCCATGCACTGAGCCACTGATGGGCGTGGAATGGAATGAAGGACACGGCAAGCATTTAGAAGTTTTGATAACCTGGACTCCGTCAGGTAAATTTTCATCTCTACAGAATCTATAAGAGTCCCTAGGAAGGAGACTCTTGTGAGTGGTGATAGAGAACTCTTTTCCACAATCACTTTCCACCCATGCGACCTCAGAAATGCCAGGACTATCTCTGTATGAGACTTGGCAATTTGAAAGCTTGACGCCTGTATCAGGATGTCGTCTAGATACGGAGCCACCGCTATGCCTTGCGGTCTTAGAACCGCCAGAAGTGAGCCCAGAACCTTTGTAAAAATTCTCAGGGCAGTGGCCAACCCGAAGGGAAGAGCTACAAATTGGTAATGCCTGTCTAGAAAGGCAAACCTTGGGAACCGATGATGATCTTTGTGAATCGGTATGTGAAGGTAGGCATCCTTTAAGTCCACTGTGGTCATATACTGACCCTCTTGGATCATGGGTAGGATGGTCCGAATAGTTTCCATTTTGAATGATGGAACTCTGAGGAATTTGTTTAAGATCTTTAGATCCAAGATTGGTCTGAAGGTTCCCTCTTTCTTGGGAACCACAAACAGATTTGAATAAAATCCCTGTCCTTGTTCCGTCCGCAGAACTGGATGGATCACTCCCATTACTAGGAGGTCTTGCACACAGCTTAGGAATGCCTCTTTCTTTATCTGGTTTGCTGATAACCTTGAAAGATGAAATCTCCCTTGTGGAGGAGAAGCTTTGAAGTCCAGAAGATTTCCCTGAGATATGATCTCCAACGCCCAGGGATCCTGAACATCTCTTGCCCACACCTGGGCAAAGAGAGAAAGTCTGCCCCCCACTAGATCCGTTTCCGGATAGGGGGCCGTTCCTTCATGCTGTCTTGGGGGCAGCAGCAGGCTTTTTGGCCTGCTTGCTCTTGTTCCAGGACTGGTTAGGTTTCCAGGCCTGTCTGGAATGAGCAACAGTTCCCTGTTGTTTTGAAGCGGAGGAAGTTGATGCTGCTCCTGCCTTGAAATTTCGAAAGGCACGAAAATTAGACTGTTTGGCCTTTGATTTGGCCCTGTCCTGAGGAAGGGTATGACCCTTGCCTCCAGTAATGTCAGCAATAATTTCCTTCAAGCCAGGCCCGAATAAGGTCTGCCCCTTGAAAGGAATGTTGAGTAATTTAGACTTTGAAGTCACGTCAGCTGACCAGGATTTAAGCCATAGCGCCCTACGCGCCTGGATGGCGAATCCGGAATTCTTAGCCGTTAGTTTAGTCAAATGAACAATGGCATCAGAAACAAATGAGTTAGCTAGCTTAAGCGTTCTAAGCTTGTCAATAATTTCATTCAATGGAGCTGTCTGGATGGCCTCTTCCAGGGCCTCAAACCAGAATGCCGCCACAGCAGTGACAGGCGCAATGCATGCAAGGGGCTGTAAAATAAAACCTTGTTGAATAAACATTTTCTTAAGGTAACCCTCTAATTTTTTATCCATTGGATCTGAAAAAGCACAACTGTCCTCAACCGGGATAGTGGTACGCTTTGCTGAAGTAGAAACTGCTCCCTCCACCTTAGGGACCGTCTGCCATAAGTCCCGTGTAGTGGCGTCTATTGGAAACATTTTTCTAAATATAGGAGGTGGGGAAAAGGGCACACCGGGTCTATCCCACTCTTTGCTAATAATTTCTGTAAGCCTTTTAGGTATAGGAAAAACGTCAGTACACACCGGCACCGCATAGTATCTATCCAGCCTACACAATTTCTCTGGAATTGCAACTGTGTTACAGTCATTCAGAGCAGCTAATACCTCCCCAAGCAATACACGGAGGTTCTCAAGCTTAAATTTAAAATTAGAAATCTCTGAATCAGGTTTCCCCGAGTCAAAGATGTCACCCACAGACTGAAGCTCTCCGTCCTCATGTTCTGCATACTGTGACGCATTATCAGACATGGCTCTAACAGCATTTGCGCGCTCTGTATCTCTCCTAACCCCAGAGCTATCATGCTTGCCTCTTAATTCAGGCAATCTAGATAATACCTCTGACAGGGTATTATTCATGATTGCAGCCATGTCCTGCAAGGTAATCGCTATGGGCGTCCCTGATGTAATTGGCGCCATATTAGCGTGCGTCCCCTGAGCGGGAGGCGAAGGGTCTGACACGTGGGGAGAGTTAGTCGGCATAACTTCCCCCTCGACAGAACCCTCTGGTAATAATTATTTTATAGATAAAGACTGATCTTTACTGTTTAAGGTGAAATCAATACATTTAGTACACATTCTCCTATGGGGCTCCACCATGGCTTTCAAACATAATGAACAAATAGGTTCCTCTGTGTCAGTCATGTTTAAACAGACTAGCAATGAGACTAGCAAGCTTGGAAAACACTTTAAAACAAGTTTACAAGCAATATAAAAAACGTTACTGCGCCTTTAAGAAACACAAATTTTCCCAAATTTTGAAATAACAGTGAAAAAATGCAGTTACACTAACGAAATTTTTACAGTGTATGTAATAAGTTAGCAGAGCATTGCACCCACTTGCAAATGGATGATTAACCCCTTAATACCAAAAACGGAATAACAAATGACAAAAACGTTTTTTAAACAGTCACAACAACTGCCACAGCTCTACTGTGGCTTTTTACCTCCCTCAATACGACTTTTGAAGCCTTTTGAGCCCTTCAGAGAAGTCCTGGATCATGCAGGAAGAAGCTGGATGTCTGTGTCTGTAATTTTTGCTGTGCAAAAAAACGCTAAAATAGGCCCCTCCCACTCATATTACAACAGTGGGAAGCCTCAGGGAACTGTTTCTAGGCAAAATTCAAGCCAGCCATGTGGAAAAAACTAGGCCCCAATAAGTTTTATCACCAAACATATGTAAAAAACGATTAAACATGCCAGCAAACGTTTTAAAAT
The DNA here is from genome assembly GCF_027579735.1 of Bombina bombina. Classification (NCBI taxonomy): domain Eukaryota; kingdom Metazoa; phylum Chordata; class Amphibia; order Anura; family Bombinatoridae; genus Bombina; species Bombina bombina. The sequence continues at coordinate 145,916 of NW_026512373.1, forward strand.
ACACTTTTATAAGAGTATGTATCTCTATTAATAAGCCTGATACCAGTCGCTATCACTGCATTTAAGGCTTTACTTACATTACTTCGGTATCAGCAGCATTTTCTAGCAGATTCCATCCCTAGAAAAATATTTTAACTGCACATACCTTATTACAGGAAAACCTGCACGCTATTCCCCCTCTGAAGTTACCTCACTCCTCAGAATATGTGAGAACAGCAAAGGATCTTAGTTACTTCTGCTAAGATCATAGAAAACGCAGGCAGATTCTTCTTCTAAATACTGCCTGAGATAAACAGTACACTCCGGTACCATTTAAAAATAACAAACTTTTGATTGAAGAAATAAACTAAGTATAAAACACCACAGTCCTCTTACGACCTCCATCTTAGTTGAGAGTTGCAAGAGAATGACTGGATATGGCAGTGAGGGGAGGAGCTATATAGCAGCTCTGCTGTGGGTGATCCTCTTGCAACTTCCTGTTGGGAAGGAGAATATCCCACAAGTAATGGATGATCCGTGGACTGGATACACTTAGCAAGAGAAAACATTTTTTTTAGTCTCTCTGTTTTCCAGAAATCTAATAATAATTATAAGAGCAACTGAGTTAATGAGATATCTGGATTAATGAATATATGACAGTGTGTGATCTGCTGGATTTTTGTATGTTTTGAACACTGCATAGAAATGAATATATATGTGGGAGATGGTTTAAAATTTTATAATAGATTAAAAGGCATTTGCAATAAACCCATTGCTAAAAGACAGCATAGAAATTAATACATGTGTGTGCATATATATATAACATAATTTTCTATTTTTCAGATGGACCATAGAGGAATTCATGCAGGCAGAACTGTTGGAGATGTAGAACAGGCTGTATTTATGTAGATACATACATATAACAGATGTATAAATGCCAGGATACTGATAAAAATTGTAATGAACTTTAAAGCTAATAATTAGCAGCATAATTCTTTTAATATAAAGTAATATTAAAAAGAATTTGATGTTTCATATTAAAATAATCAGAATAAATATTGTGACCTAGCCCAATGCATATAAACATTATAAATTATTAATGTAAGGAAATTATGGCATTTATTACACATTTTAAAGAAATATTTTCTTTCAATGTTGGGTAGTAAATGTATTGCTGTGTTTGTTTGTCATGCTGCATGTATTGCTGTGTTTGTTTGTCATGCTGCCACCCGGTGTTATAATGCGAGAACTACAGCCAGAATACTTTTAGGCTGTTAAAAATAAGATATTCCAGGTGAACCAATAGCAGGGACAATGTTTCGAAGGGCTGCCCATATTTCTCACCAATGATTAAACAATATAAGCTGTATGCAGGATAGAAAGAGGGACTGCTGATTTTGTAAACTGACTGAAAGCTGTTGCATGGGACACAGTCAAACTATAAAACAAAGTGGGCCATACTCCTTCTTTCCAATTGAATTACACTTATTTTATATGAGATGGGACAAGTCTTGAAGCTGAATATCATCTGTTAAAGTATATATATATATATATATATATATATATATATATATATATATATATATATATATATATATATATATATATATATATATATATATATATAAAAGCTTATTGGTAAGAACATAGTAAATTTGTATTAAATAGATTTAAAGAGAGCAGCCTGTATTTTGCTTATATTCATAGCCTATATATTGTTGAACAAATCCTTGATGCTAAATTGTTTTATCTGTGCAAATATATAGTTATAACTCAGAATTGGATTTTTGCATAAATAATATATACAATTTCTGATGTTTTAAATTAGAATTGTGTTAGAATAAATTGTGGTTAAATAACTGAGTGTATTGCTTGAATGTTAGCAGCTAAATATCTTAGAATCTCATTGTGTTAACTGAATGAAAGGCTATTTGTAAATAAGGCTGGTTTTAAAGGTAAACCTGTATGAACTCTGCATAGCGTATTTTAAATAGTTTTTAAACGCATATATTACAAATATATTTCAATGTGTTCATAGATATTAACTAATAAAAATAATTCAGGTATTTATATTAATTTTGTAGTTTCTAGTAGATGCATATTGATTGAGGGTTTATTTTTAAAGTATACTTATTAAATATATTGTGTTATAACCCTACCATAGATTAACATATTATTTGGAGAGCACTACTGAAATTCTTATCATAAATACTGACAAGAGAAACACATGAGACAACTCAAAGTGTAAAGATTAACACCTATATTATTCAGAAAAAGAGAGATCTGGGCTTCATTACTAGATATAACGAAGCAGCTGCTGAAATTAAAAGTATCCTACGAAAATATTGGCCTGTTCTTAAACAGGACACATTTCTTAAAAATAATTTAGGTGACGGTCCAGTGATTACTTTTAGAAAAAAATAGATCCCTGAAAAATCTGCTAGCTCCCAGTAAACTTAAGAAAAAGAAAACTCCATAAATTTATGGCACAGTCATGGAATGATTACTATACAGATAATATAAATCACCTTTGGAGACCCAGGAGTATTCTGGGGTGCAGCTAAGTCTGTACTAGCAGGTAATATAATAGCCTATGATGCCAATCTGCGTAAAAAGGCAAGGTTGAAACTTCAACAACTTCAGGAAAAAGTTATGGCTGATTATCATTCCTATTGTACAAGATCCATGGTTATTACCCGAGAAATATATCATGCAAGTAAGGAAGAATTAGATGCTTATCTTAAACAGCAAGCAGTAAACACGTTATTAAAAACAGATAGCCAATATTATAGATTCGGAAATAGGTCAGGGAAATTTTTGGCATCTCTGACCAAAAAACGGAAAACAGGAAAAAATATTGCAGCTATTAGATATAAAAATGCTATACTTAAAACACCAGAGACTATTGCATCTGCATTTGCAGAGTACTACACGGAGTTATATTCCAAACAATCAAAATCATCAGCATCATCTCTCCAAGACTTCTGGGCAACTGTAACATTACCCCAAATTACTCATGAGCAATTAGAGATCTTAAACAGTCCTATCTCGAAGGAAGAAATAGAAAAGACTATTACATCATTAGCAAATAGTAAAGAATAGGGTCCTGATGGACTTCCCATCGAATTTTATAAACTACTCAACGATCAGGTCTCGCCGGTACTTTCGAGTTTATATCAAAGACTTTCAATTGAAGGTAAATATCCAGAACAAAATTTTACTAGTGCTTTTATCTCTTTAATCCCAAAGGTAGGGAAGGACCAGGTACTGCTAGAGTCATATAGACCTATATCGTTACTTAACTCTGATTATAAAATATTTATGAAAATACTGGCAGAACGTTTAAAGATGATACTGCCTATCCTTATTCACACTGTTCAAACCGGTTTTATGAAGGGCAGGACCTCAGTGACAAATTTAAGGAGAGTATTACATGCAATATCCCACTTTTGGTTACGCTCAAGGGTGAATGGGGGTGGGGCTCTGTCGGAGGCCTTCTTGCTGTCCTTGGACGCAGAGAAGGCCTTTGATAGAGTCGAATGGGATTATTTGTTTTCTACATTACAAAGTTATGGAATTATTGGCAACTTTCTAGCATCAATTCGCAATGTCTATCATAATCCTATTGCTTATATTTTGGTTAATGGGGGTTTTTCCCCCACAGTATCTCTTCAGAGAGGAACAAGACAAGGCTGTCCGCTTTCGCCACTTCTTTTTAATTTGATCTTGGAACCTCTTGCTATAAAACTGTGTGCTATCTTCCCAGGAATGAATATTAATGGGGAGGCAATTCACCTAGCATTGTATGCAGACGATATGCTGCTATTTGTTGAAAACCCAGCCCTTCATATTTCCAAAATCTTACAATTAATATCTGATTTTGGGTGTCTTTCTGGTTACAGAATTAATGCGGTTAAATCAGAGATTTTATGGCTGCATAAATCCAAAAATAACGTTTTTCGGTATCCCTTTAAAGAAGTTGCCTCCTCACTTACCTACCTGGGTATTAGAATATCAAGTAATTCTAATTTAATATATGAATTAAATATTGCGGAGCAATGCTCGGAAATAATCTCATTATTAGAGCATTGGAAAAATCTCCCCCTCACATTAGCAGGAAAAGTGGCCTTGATAAAAATGGTGGTACTTCCTAAAATCTTATATCCTTTACTCATGCTCCCCTGTCTTATCACTAAAAGAGACCTAAATCTTTTAAATCAAGCAATAGCAATGTTTCTTTGGAAGGCAAAGAAACCCCAAATTGCTCTTAGGAAGCTATATGCAGGTTATTCAAGGGGAGGTCTTGGGTTACCCAACTTTAAACTCTATAATTGGGCTACGCTGGCACGAATAGTTTTAGACTGGCAATTAAATACATATCATTTTTGTGAAAAAGCCTTGGAAAAAGCAACGTTGGGAGAATGGAATCTTTCATTTTTGCCCTTTATTTCTTATAAAGATCTTCCAAAACAGATCCAGTCGCATATACTATACGGGGAGGCTCTTCGAGCCTGCCATTTAATTAATAAATTTATAAAATGCCCTGTGATGTCGCCCAGATCCATCCCATTTTTAAATAACATTTATTTTCCAGCGGGTAAAGACTCACAAGTGTTTCGGTTATGGGAGACTAAAGGGCTGAGGACTATAGGAGATATGGTGGACCCCTTAAGTAAAAATATTCACTCTTTTCACGCATTACAAAGTAGATTTGCTATCCCAACTACGCAGTTTTTTGCTTTTCTACAAGCTCGACATTATGTCTCAAGCACGATAGAGAAAAATACTCAATTTTGGGACCCTTCATTTTTTGATCTACCTCAAAAGACGTTTTTAGCGGGCTCTTTTTCACTATCTGGAATTTATCAAATTATGAATCGTAGGGAAGAGTTGGAAGTTATGGATAAAATAATGGACAAATGGGAAGCAGACACTGGGGAGGATTTGGGATCAGCCTGGATTATAGACAGCTTGCAAATGGTGAGGAAAGCAACCCTATCCATGATTCTTAGAGAATCACAGATAAGAATGTTACATTGTGATTACATAACACCGCATAGACTATCAAAATGGAATACAAGTAGTATAAATGTATGTATAAAATGTGGCTTGGGGAATGCAAGTTTTATACATCATTTTCTAACCTACCCAAAGATAAATCCCTTTTGGCAAAAAATCCGATATTGGATTAAACAACGTTTTAAAATTGATCTTGGATTAGGGACCCCATAGATATGTTTCTTACGATGGGATAGAGTGAAAATTGAAAATCAACTGCTTTTGACAATGATTATATTACAAGCTCGCAAATGTATTTTGGACTTATGGACGGTCAAGGCCGCCCCCACTATTTTACAATTAAAAAACAGACTAGTAAAACAGTTATTTTTTGAACAACAGAATGCTAAATCAGATATTACAAACAGATTAGAGGGCTTCCTAAAAAAATGGAAACCATATATAGAAACCTTAGAGATTTCAGTACAAAAACAAATTATAAAACCTTTTGCTCAGACTGAAATGGGTTCACATTCACAATTATGAAGGTTGGAGTGAAGGGGTTCTAGATAACCAGATTGTTTTTTTGTTTTTGTTTTTTAAATAATGTTGATGGTTGATTTTGCAGTCAGTGTGATATGATAAACACTTGCTGCTGCAGAAATGTATGTAGCATTAAGATAAAGCAGCCCCTCTTGTAATATGATAAGATAAATTAAAAGCAACGGGCTAGAATGAGTTGTAATATACTACTCATCAAGATAAAATGTCCCTGCTGTTGTTAAGATCTTGTTGTTATATTAGAGTCTAAGTATGTGATGTTTCCTTGACATTTAATAAAAAATATCATTTTTAATTTTATGTATGTGAAATATGACTTTCTTTAATAAAAAAGTATTAATAATAAAAAAGAAAAAGAAAACTCAACAAACTTGGCTAGAAACTAAAATTCTACAAGTGTAACAGAAAGAATTGTGAAGGCTGCTCCCATGCGTATAATGGAAATAAACCTACACATTTAGTAACGTCTAACTCTAATAGTAAGGAATGTAAAATTAATTTTCTAACTAATTGTAAAAGTGAATTCTGTATATACTTATTGGAATGTGGGTGTGGCCTTCAATATATTGGTAGATCCAAGAGAGTTTATAAGACCAGATTGCTGGAACATATCAACAACATTGAGGCAGGCTTTAAAGGCTTATCCGACCATTACTTTAAACATCACAATAAGAATTCCAAATTACTATTTTGGTACTATTTTGGAGTTCATAACACCAGATACAAATGGAGGTGATAGGGTTAAGAAATTGAGACAGAGAGAGACCTTTTGGATACATTATTTAAATACTTTGTATCCAATGGGACTTAATAAAGACATAGACATTGTGGCATTCCTATGAGGAAATAGATGATATTTATTAAAAACCATAAGAAATTATTATTAAACTTCTTTTAATAAACATCTTAAAATCCCAAAACAGGGACTACAAAATATATTCGAGTAAATACTACTTCAAGTATTAGGAAATAGGTAAGGGCAAAAACTCGATTGGTCTGTAGATAATTAGAGCTGAATTTTAATACAGATTTTTACTGACATTCAAATTACTCTATAACTTGGGATTTTATTTCCTTGTAACCTGCATGAATTACTACAGAAGTTGTGTTATACTTATGTAGGTCATTGTAGTTTTGAGCTAAATAACTCTCACCGGATTAGTGGTTAACCTCTAGTACTGTGACACTCTGTTATTACATGACTTGAAATAGCATAATCACTCTACTACTGGCTCGATAGTGGGCTAAGGGGTGAATAAAAGCATGGTTAATAGTGCAATGTTGGCGCTTCTGAAACAATATAAGCCTGCGCTAATTAAAGATTCTGCTATACAGGAGATAAAGTCGGCAACAAATAGTGAGATGGGGTTTGTCAGGGCATTGAAATGATCGAGTATTACAGCAGTCGGCAGATAATTTAATTACGCCATATTGACAGGAATTCTCGTGACAAACAGAAAATCTACTAGGTACTGGGGTTATAAAATGAAAAAGAATAGACATTGAAACACGGTTTTATTCAGAAAAATTAGAATAAATAATCCTTTTAAGATAAATTAACATAAGTACATATTAGAGGGGTAATTCAAAGGTTTGCAATATTGGGTCTGTATTAGCAAAATTGACCTATCAGTGAGCAGCCGGTGCACACACCTCCTCCACGCTATCGGCGGAAGTCTTTAAAGCCAAGCCATTTAGCCAGCTTCAACACCGCCTCTGATGAAAAAGTTTGTTATAACTTTGAAACGCGTCAGGCTTGTTTAAGGTGTTGAAATTCGGCTGCTCATACTTTTTATGGGACTCAAACTTTTTTAATACATATTCTGTGAAAGTTTATAAATACACCGTTTGGATCCATCCAGATTACACATATGAGTTGATAACTTGAAGAATTATGAAATTGTTTTACGAAATTGTTTTATGAATTGACAATACCTCATATAGATTGAGGTTATGTTTGTGAGTACCATTGTTTCCTTTATTAAATCTGGTTTCGCCTAAACAATATTACGCTATGTGTGTTCTGTTTCCCTTCTCTGCATAAAAATCGAACAGAAAACTGGAGAGGGGCCGGACACAGAGAAAGAAACAGTGTGGAGCTGTGAAACGGGTCTTGGAAACAAGCTGCTCTGGGGAAACCAGTACAACTATACCTTTGAGAAAGTGCCTATTCCTTACCTCATCAGATTGAGGGCTGTTGATACTAGAGAGAGGCCGGACACAGAGAAAGAAACAGTGTGGAGCTGTGAAACGGGTCTTGGAAACCAGCTGCTCTGGGGAAACCAGTACAACTATACCTTTGAGAAAGCGCCTATTCCTTACCTCATCAGATTGAGGGCTGTTGATGTCATTAGAACCTGAGCCCAGCATCAGGATATCTGGATTTAAGGAGAATTGCCTTAAAGAAATACTTTTTGTGACATAAAGGACTTGTCTTATGCTTTGATGGACGTTAGTGCACACTGAGTTTTATCTATTCTCAGGCATTCCAACTATTGTTATTTGATATGTTTTAGACATTAAACTTTATTTGATATCCATTAGATCTTCTATATGCATCCGTTGTTTAACCTATATCAGGTCAGATTATGCAATAGTATAAGTTTACCTTAGGAGACTAGGTGATATATACATATTATATGGATATTTTTATATCATCCTGATACACTGCGGTACGATATTATAGTGCACTAATATAACTGGCGTTCTTGCTTAAAAGATAAGTGTACTACAGTGTACTACTACAGTGTACTACAGAGGATCAGGTGATATATCAAAATCACATTTATATAGTTGTCTAATATTTGGATACACTGTCTGTACAACAATAATATAGTATAGCGAATCATCACATTTATACTTTAATTGTAACCTTTTTTAATATCGATATTTTAGTATTTGTTATTCATATTCAAAAGGGATTTTTATACATAGGAGGTTTAGCGCTGTGTAGCATACTACAACTTTTGATCTTATAATTCTTTGTCGTGAATCTGAAACAGAGGGCTGTTCAGGTACACACCTTTTGTATACACCAGCAACTTTACTACCTTTTTAAAATATTGATAGCACTAGTGCCTTCCAGTACTGTCTCTGCAACTGTGAAGACAATACTTTAAAACTCTTTCTTCCCCTAATATTTTTATGGTTAGATATTTTAGACCTATTCATTTCATTTTCTGCATAAATTGCAAGATGATTAATAGTGACAAAAAATAATTGTTCTCTTTTTTGATTTTTAACTGTTAATCTAATTGAACACTTTGTATGGAACTTGATGCCCCTTGAACACTATGTATGGAACTTGATGCCCCTGTTTCCGCGCGAGCCTTCAGGTTCGCCGGAAACAGAAGTTATGAAGCAGCGGTCTAAAGACTCCATAACTTGTCCGCGTGCTCTGAGGCTGCGGACAGAAATCAACCTGATCGAATACGATCAGGTTGATTGACACCCCCTGCTAGCGAATCTGCAGGAGACGGCATTGCACCAGCAGTTCACAAGAACTGCTGGTGCAATGATAAATGCCGATAGCGTATGCTGTCGGCATTCATCGATGTGCAGCGGACATGATAAACTACATCTTATCATGTCTGCTCGCACTATGATAAATATACCCCTATATGTATAAACATGTATAAAATCATAAATGTTGCTATTTTGAGAAGGTGAACTGATGCTAAATGTGTGTTTGAAATGCATAGTAAATATGAGCATAGGAGTAATTATTTCCCATGTACATCATATAAAATTGCACATAAAATTGTCTATTTTTTTCATTTCATATCGTAATGTTTTCTCATTTTATATTTCTGCAAACTAAAGTTATTTTCTAAAAATGTATAATTTGTGTGGTAGCTCACAGGAAAATAAGTTAACAATTAAAAACCTCACTAGCACATAGGGTTAAATGGCTCAGAAGTGAAACGGTTAAACTGACATAAGAACTTTCCTACATCATTTTTTATAAAGTGGTATAACATTGGCAGTTCTACAGTTATCTAGAAAAAAAAGTTAGATCAATCAGCTATTGGTGCTGCTAGCCCAAATCAAAGTTCCTTAAAACCCCTTGGATTTATGTTAAATGGATCCACACATTTTTTCTCATTTATTTTTGGATAATGCCTATAAAAATAATAAAAGAGAAATGTTATCCACATCATTATTTATAGCAACATCCTTTTATTTTTCTCCCTTCACTAACATATCTAAAAAAATTGGCACCATTAGCCACTAAAAAAGTCCTTTGTTGGCTTGCTTTGGCCTAGTGTTACATTAAACAAGCTTGGCACTTTTCTTCGGAATTGGTTAGACAAAATACCATTAAGTTTGGATAATTATATTATGATTTAGGTCCATAGCATCTGAATCCACACATTCCTGAAGCATGAACCACACATTAGTTGTTAATTTTTATTGATGGAGTTAATTGTAGCTGAGGGTTCCATAGATTAAGAAGTTAATGCAGCTGTGGTAGGAAGTGTGTAATGTGCTGGTGAATTACTGTTTTATGGGTGCACAATAAATAACCATCCATTACAAGTGGTTGGTTATTGCTACCGCATGCTTGTGGTAGCAATTATCGCTTATAAAATTGATCAGTGATCAGATCTCTGGTTAACTTTATAAATATGCCCCAAATGCCCCCAAAAAGCAGTGTAGTGTATTTTATATAAACTGCAGTAGGCAGTATTTTGGGGGTAAACTTGGTGGGATACATATAAATTTATGTATTAATGAGTGTATATACACATTAACACATACATGTATATGTATATATTCATATACATATATATTTATATTTCTTGCCAATTGCTGCGCTACTTACCCCCTTCACTGCCCTTAGGTTTGGATGTCGTCTCTGAAGGCATCAGAACGAGGCTTCCATTGTTTTTTAGCAATGGGAATGCGAGCATGCGTTCGCATTGTGCTTAACTTGCAATGCCAGCGTACATCAGTGTGTGCTGGTATTACTCAGTGGAGCGCTAATATCGATTGCACGCAAGTGATATTTAGCGCTCCACTTGCAATCTGGCCCATAGTAGGTAATAAACAGCAGTGTACCTACTCAACAGAGTAACCTGGTGCAAAAAACATTTTTGGGCCCCCCAAAGGTAACTCAGTAGTAAGCAATAGTAATTATATACAGGCTGTTCTGTATAATGATTTTGAGGATAGATAGACCTGCAAACTGAATTTATAAAAGGCTCCCCTGCATTAGGATTGTACACATTCTGCTTATGCTTATGTATAGACTGTCTGCTATTGGCCCCCTCCAGAACTTTGGCCCTGGTGCCACTGCATCTGCTGCAGCAATGGTAGTTCCACCCCTAGTAATAATCTTCATTGGGGTTTATTTTAATTTGTTTGAAGAATATGAAGAATCTATTTTCACAGGGTCTTGCAAAGTTTTCAAAATTAACACCATTTCAATTCATCAAAAAGCCTGTGTTTTGTTCAGACTTTTGCCAAAGGAAGCCAGTTCGTCAACTGAGCAATAAGAATACACTTTTCATTGAGTTTTAAAGGACTTTTTTTACCAATATATGCTTATCTTGGTTGCTCACATGGCTTTTCCCCCCAATGATTACATTCTTTGTATGTGTTCAGTTCACATATTGATAAATACAATATTTTATTGGCTTAATGAAAAGTTGAAAGTATAGATCAAATTTCACAATGTTTGTTTACAATTGCTCAAAATTATATCAAATTGTCAGTTGCAAAAAATTTGGCATAACCTGGAAATAATTGTTAATGGACAAAAACCTGGTTTACAACATCTTAGGTGCTGATCAATCAATATTAAATCGAATATCCAACATGTAATTTCTCATTGGTCTTGTATATTTTACATAATTATGTGTGGTAACTACTATGAACCCCCATCAAGAAAAACAATACAGTTTTTTCATGAAATTACACAATTCAAGTGTAAGAAAATGCTTCTGTGATATTGTATACACAATTACTAATATATTTGAATACAATAGAAAAATAAGCCAAAAAAACACAAAGCTAACTTAAAGGGACATAATACTCATATGCTAAATCACTTGAAAGTGATACAGTATAACTGTAAATAGCGGACAGGAAAATATCACCTGAACATCTCTGTGTAAAAAGTTACACTTCAGCTGCTGCCCAGCTGCAGGTAAAAAAAAATAAAAAATGAACAGCATCCAATCAGCATCAACAGTGCTGTGGTCATGAACTCTTTTACTGTGATCTCATGAGATTTCACTTAACTCTCATGAGATTTCATAGCAAACTTCCTTAAACTGAATAGGGAAATAATATGAGTGTTCACGAAGCTCGCTCCTGTGCCTGTCCTAGAAGTCCTTTACAATGGGGTGTGGCTACTGAGGAATTTTTAAGGTAAAATATCTTTTTTACATAGAGATGTTCAGGTGATACTTTCTAGTCAGCTTTGTACAGCTATGCTGCAACACTTTCAAGTGTTTCAAAATTTGGGTATCATGGTCCTTTAAGAAGATTTTGCATTGCAAGCTCTTATGTAATGTAATAGAAGTCATTAATTTATGCAGTGTGAAGTAGATTATAACACTCTTTTATTACATAGTCAATACAAATATGTTCATAATAGAAATTTATGAGTTCTAACATGGTGACAAAAATGAGCATTTAATTGATTATGTTGTGGCATGCCCTGTAGAATGTTGCTCTGGATATTGTTTTATTGATTGGATAATTATAATGTATTAAACGTGTCAATGTATTCAGACATATATGGTGGTTTAACTTGTAATGAATTAATGTATAATAATGATAAAAATGTGCTGGTACTGGATATTGATGTATTATATTGTAGTTTTTCATGAAATTACACAATTCAAGTGTAAGAAAATGCTTCTGTGATATTGTATACACAATTACTAATAGATTTGAATACAATAGAAAAATAAGCCAAAAAAACACAAAGCTAACTTAAAGGGACATAATACTCATATGCTAAATCACTTGAAAGTGATGCAGTATAACTGTAAAAAGCGGACAGGAAAATATCAACTGAACATCTCTGTGTAAAAAGTTACACTTCAGCTGCTGCCCAGCTGCAGGTAAAAAAAAAAAAAAAATGAACAGCAGCCAATCAGCATCAACAGTGCTGAGGTCATGAACTCTTTTACTGTGATCTCATGAGATTTCACTTAACTCTCATGAGATTTCATAGTAAACTTCCTTAAACTGAATAGGGAAATAAGATGAGTGTTCACGAAGCTCGCTCCTTTTCCTGTCCTGGGACAGACATACTGATTTGCTGCTTAGAAGTCCTTTACAATGGGATGTGGCTACTGAGGAATTTTTAAGGTAAAATATCTTTCTTTTTTACATAGAGATGTTCAGGTGATACTTTCTAGTCAGCTTTGTACAGCTATGCTGCATCACTTTCAAGTGTTTCAAAATTTGGGTATCATGGTCCTTTAAGAAGATTTTGCATTGCAAGCTCTTATGTAATGTAATATAAGTCATTAACTTATGCAGTGTGAAGTAGATTATAACACTCTTTTATTACATAGTCAATACAAATATGTTCATAATAGAGATTTATGAGTTCTAACATGGTGACAAAAATTAGCATTTAATTGATTATGTTGTGGCATGCTCTGTAGAATGTTGCTCTGGATATTGTTTTATTGATTGGATAATTATAATGTATTAAAAGTGTCAATGTATTCAGACATGTTTGGTGGTTTAACTTGTAATAAATTAATGTAAAATATGCTGTGGATTATAGAATGTTTTATTATTATTATTTTTTTTAAAGTGAATATAATAATGATAAAAATGTGCTGGTACTGGATATCGATGTATTATATTGCAGGTATGCAAAATAGATTATGCATTACCTTATCATCTTATTAAGTGGATAGTTATGATAAAAAAAAAACTTTTTTCTAGATATAATGGTTAGGTAATTTTTTAATGAAACTGAGCCAATATCCAAGTATTATAAAGCTAATGTAAAAGTAGGACATTTTCTAGTACTGAAGAGGAGATAAAAAAAAGAGATAGTAAAATGATTAATAATGAATATGTTTAAACCCTTAGTGACCAGATCATTTTTCAATTTTCTTACCGTTAGGGACCAGGGCTATTTTTACATTTCTGTGGTGTTTGTGTTTAGCTGTAATTTTCCTCCTACTCATTTACTGTACCCACACATATTATATACCGTTTTTCTCGCCATTAAATGGAATTTCTAAAGATACCATTATTTTCATCATATCATATAATTTACTATAAAAAATGATAAAATATGATGAAACAATGGAAAAAAACACACTTTTTCTAACGTTGACCCCCAACATCTGTTACACATCTACAACCACCAAAAAACACCCATGCTAAATTTTGTCCTGAGTTTAGAAATACCCAATGTTTACATGTTCTTTGCTTTTTTTTGCAAGTTATAGGGCAATAAATACAAGTAGCACTTTGCTATTTCCAAACCATTTTTTTTTTTAAAATTAGCAATAGTTACATTTTAATACTGATATCTGTCAGGAATCCCTGAATAACCCTTTACATGTATATATTTTTTTTAGTAGACAACCCAAAGTATTGCATAAATAAAAAGAGAGAAGCGCTCAACCTGGGAACGAACAATAGCATAATAGCTTGTTCTATGGCTAGTTACCACCCTAGAAGCAGCCTCTTTTTGCTCAATATGTGCCTTTCACAGAGAAGAACTTTCCTGTAGCATATCAGTCTGCTCCTGACTTCACAGTACAGTCCAGCCCCGAAATACCATATGTGGACTCCTTGCTCAGTGTGCTTAGAGGAATGTGGCTGCACCTCACTGACGAGGCCCATAGGAGGCCGAAACGATCGTCTGGGGTTGTCATGTTCCTTGTTCAGAGGAGAATTGCCTGGTATTTCGGGGCTGGACTGACCTTACTTGGCGGGATCAGACTGATATACTTCAGGAAAGTTTTCTTCTGTGAAAAGCACACTGGTCTAAAAGAGGCTGCTTCCGGGTGGTAAATCGCCATAGAACAAGCCACTGAGCTGTTGTTCGTTCCTGGTAGAGCGCTTCTCTCTTTGTATGCAAATTATTATGACCCTGGGAAGTCTCCCTATGGGTGATGGGGGAAACCAGACGTGGACTCCTTGCTCAGTGTGCTTAGAGGAATGTGGCTGCCCCTCACTGACGAGGCCCATAGGAGGCCGAAACGATTGTCTGGGGTTGTCATGTTCCTTGTTCAGAGGAGAATTGCCTGGTATTTCGGGGCTGGACTGACCTTACTTGGCAGGATCAGACTGATATACTTCAGGAAAGTTTTCTTCTGTGAAAAGCACACTGGTCTAAAAGAGGCTGCTTCCGGGTGGTAAATCGCCATAGAACAAGCCACTGAGCTGTTGTTCGTTCCTGGTAGAGCGCTTCTCTCTTTGTATGCAAACCCAAAGTATTGCTCTAGGCCCATTTTGGTATATTTCATGCCACAATTTCACCGCCAAATGCGATCAAATAAAAAAAAATTGTTCACTTTTTCACAAACTTTAGGTTTCTCACTGAAATTATTTACAAACAGCTTGTGCCATGATGGCACAAATGGTTGTAAATGCTTCTCTGGGATCCCCTTTGTTCAGAAATAGCAGACATATATGGCTTTGGCATTGCTTTTTGGTAATTAGAAGGCCGCTAAATGCTGCTGCGCACCACACTTGTATTATGCCCAGCAGTGAAGGGGTTAAGTAGGTAGCTTGTAGGGTTAATTTTAGCATTAGTGTAGAGATCAGCCTCCCACCTGACACATTCCACCCCTGATCCCTCCCTGACCCCTCTCAAACAGCTCTCTTCCCTCCTCCACATCACAATTGTCACCGCCATCTTAAGTACTGGCAGAAAGTCTGCCAGTATAAAAATAAGTTGTTGTTTTTTTTTATATATTTACTGCAGCATAAGATTCCCCCTTATCCCCCAACCTCCCTGATCCCCCCAAACAGCTCTCTAACCCTCCCCTCTTTACCAATTTGCCGCCATCTTATGTACTAGCAGCTGCCTGCCAGTACCCAGTTTGCTAAATTTTAGGCTTTTTTACATAAAAAAAGAAAAAAAAATCCCATTTTTTTCTGTAGGGTAGCTGCCCCCTCAATACCCTACCCCCTCCCAGGTCCCTTTTCCAACACTTATAACCCCCCTCTCCCTCTTTCCCTTTCACTAAAAATCTTCCATAGTGTAGCGGTCCCACCAGCTCCCGGACCTCTCTTCTACCCTCACTGGAAATGCTCCAGCGATGGGCCACCCACCCGCCTCCCTGCTATCCCTCCCACACCATTAACAATTGGCACCATTGCTGGCCAATGCAGAGAGGGCCGCAGAGTGGATCTCTCTCTATTGGTTGCTTAAAAACGGGTATTGCACGATCGCTTCCAGCGCTTGAAACCCCTGGTGACATGCCAGGCACGTCCTTGGTCATTAACAACTGTTTAAATTAAGGGGTCAAGTAATGTCACACAAATGTAACTTGTCAATGAAGTACTATGTTTTTACCTATGTAAATGATGATGTATGTATTTTTTTAAATTTGCAAATCTATCAATAAAAGTACAGGGAGTGCAGAATTATTAGGCAAATGAGTATTTTGACTACATCATCCTCTTTATGCATGTTGTCTTACTCCAAGCTGTATAGGCTCGAAAGCCTACTACCAATTAAGCATATTAGGTGATGTGCATCTCTGTAATGAGAAGGGGTGTGGTCTAATGACATCAACACCCTATATCAGGTGTGCATAATTATTAGGCAACTTCCTTTCCTTGGGTCAAAAGAAGGACTTGACAGGCTCAGAAAAGTCAAAATAGTGAGATATCTTGCAGAGGGATGCAGCACTCTTAAAATTGCAAAGCTTCTGAAGCGTGATCATCAAACAATCAAGCGTTTCATTCAAAATAGTCAACAGGGTCGCAAGAAGCGTGTGGAAAAACCAAGGCGCAAAATAACTGCCCATGAACTGAGAAAAGTCAAGCGTGCACCTGCCAAGATGCCACTTGCCACCAGTTTGGCCATATTTCAGAGCTGCAACATCACTGGAGTGCCCAAAAGCACAAGGTGTGCAATACTCAGAGACATGGCCAAGGTAAGAAAGGCTGAAAGACGACCACCACTGAACAAGACACACAAGCTGAAACGTCAAGACTGGGCCAAGAAATATCTCAAGACTGATTTTTCTAAGGTTTTATGGACTGATGAAATGAGAGTGAGTCTTGATGGGCCAGATGGATGGGCCCGTGGCTGGATTGGTAAAGGGCAGAGAGCTCCAGTCCGACTCAGACGCCAGCAAGGTGGAGGTGGAGTACTGGTTTGGGCTGGTATCATCAAAGATGAGCTTGTGGGGCCTTTTCGGGTTGAGGATGGAGTCAAGCTCAACTCCCAGTCCTACTGCCAGTTTCTGGAAGACACCTTCTTCAAGCAGTGGTACAGGAAGAAGTCTGCATCCTTCAAGAAAAACATGATTTTCATGCAGGACAATGCTCCATCACACGCGTCCAAGTACTCCACAGCGTGGCTGGCAAAAAAGGGTATAAAAGAAGAAAATCTAATGACATGGCCTCCTTGTTCACCTGATCTGAACCCCATTGAGAACCTGTGGTCCATCATCAAATGTGAGATTTACAAGGAGGGAAAACAGTACACCTCTCTGAACAGTGTCTGGGAGGCTGTGGTTGCTGCTGCACGCAATGTTGATGGTGAACAGATCAAAACACTGACAGAATCCATGGATGGCAGGCTTTTGAGTGTCCTTGCAAAGAAAGGTGGCTATATTGGTCACTGATTTGTTTTTGTTTTGTTTTTGAATGTCAGAGATGTTATATTGGTTTCACTGGTAAAAATAAATAATTGAAATGGGTATATATTTGTTTTTTGTTAAGTTGCCTAATAATTATGCACAGTAATAGTCACCTGCACACACAGATATCCCCCTAAATAGCTATAACTAAAAACAAACTAAAAACTACTTCCAAAACTATTCAGCTTTGATATTAATGAGTTTTTTGGGTTCATTGAGAACATGGTTGTTGTTCAATAATAAAATTAATCCTCAAAAATACAACTTGCCTAATAATTCTGTACTCCCTGTATTATAAAAAAACAAAACAAACAAACAAACAAAAAAACAGGCACACTCTGCTGGGATTGAGTACAGGAGCAGCATACCGGTGCTTGGCAGATGCCCTTGGCAGGGATAGGTACTAAAGCAGGATACCAGAATGACAGGTTGGTGACACTGAATATACCAAAAGCAGTGACAGGCTGGAAACAAGAGAATAGTCTGAAGACAAGCTGATTGTCAGATACCTAAGGGCAGTCTAATCAGTCACCAAACACAGGGAGAATCTGGAAAATAAGTCAGAAAACAAGCAAAGTTCTGTATTCCAGAGAAGCAGTCTGATCCATCATCAAACACAGGGGGGATCCAAAAGAGAGCTCAGGAGACAAGCCAGTTTACAGGGGCCAGGAAAACCACCAAACAACAGAGATATAGGCACAGGTCAGAGCAGTAGAGGGATTCTAAAATTGTATGAGCAGCTTCTGGTGGGATTCCAGAATTTTAGCAACAGGTTCTTTAACTTCTCTATAATACAGAACCTATACAGTTTCTACATTTTAAGAACATATTCTATACAATTTATACATTTTAGGAACAGGTTCTTAAGAACTGGTGAGAACAGGCTGAATAAAACCACTGGGTTAAAGGCATAGAGTGTATAAACCACAATGTCAGGACAGGGAGAGGACTATGAGGCAGCCTTTTATAGCAGTGCTGAATAGGTAACTGCCTGCAGCTGTCAGGCAGGCGGAGCTAAAGAGCACAGCCAGTGAAGGCAGCAGGACTCCAGAAATATCACCACAACTCTGGTAGAGCAGAGACATAGTGAAAGGCTGCAAACCAGGAGTCTCAGTTTCAATCCGGATACACTGCAATATCCCAAAGCAACACTTCATTTTAATTAAAATTAGTCTTCCTTACTACAAGCAATATACTAAATAAATAAGATGTCTAAAATGAATAAAATTTAAAACTTAAATATGCTATTCAATAAAATATTTAACCTATTAATATTCACATAATTTGGTCCAGTGATGGTCAATTTCCTAACATTGGGACCACAAATCAATATTTTAGAAGCCTTAAGGGTTGCCCTCTCTCTGCTGTTGCTCCAGAGGGCTCTTTTTTATTTGTGATCATCACAAGGAACAGGGAGCTTGATATAAAACTTAGCCTTTATTCCTTAAAATTAAAATACAATGTGTGAATGTGCAAATATGCATATGATTGCATCAGAGGACTGTACATGACATCAGTCCCTCATTCCTCAAGCGGGCTGATGCGTTTTGACTCAGGTACAAGGCTAGCGGCCGCTCCAAACTCTCAGGCCGGCCCGGACTGTGGCTCAGGGTGATGACGTCACGGACGCCGCCGTGGTATTGGCAAAATGGGCAAGAAGGACATGCGGTGACTGGGTGCAATGCCTAAATGGGCAACGAATCAATTGCCCCAATCAGCAATACAAAAAATGGAAAAGGCAGCACCAGCTTTAATATTCAAAAAAATCCTTTATTTTCCTTAGAGGCTAAACAAAGATGACATGGAATGAACGTCTAAGACGTTCATTCCATGTTTTCTTTGTTTAGCCTCTAAGGAAAATAAAGGATTTTTTTGAATATTAAAGCTGGTGCTGCCTTTTCCATTTTTTGTATTGATGCGTTTTGACTGACTGACTGCCGTAATCTTAACCCAAAATATTGTTGCCATACTTAGGCCATGATTGGTCAAATGTTCATGACGTAAGGGACTTACTTTAACTTAAGGTGGTATACACCGATTTAGGTACAGTACTAGCAATATTGTTATTTAATTCCATAAATTGCTACTCTATTTTGCTTAATGGAGAAACATTTAGGGGTAGTAGTAATATACCCCTCACATTTTTAATAATATTTTATTATATCTTTTCATGTGACAACACTGAAGAAATCACACTTTGCTACAATGTAAAGTAGTGAGTGTACAGCCTGTATAACAGTGTAAAGTTGCTGTCCCCTCAAAATAACTCAACACACAGCCATTAATGTCTAAACCGTTGGCAAAAAAAGTGAGTACACCCCTAAGTGGAAATGTACAAATTGGGCCCAAATGGCCATTTTCCCTTCCCGGTGTCAGGTGACTCATTAGGGTTACAGAGTCTCAGGTGTCAATGGGGAGCAGATGTGTTAAATTTGGTGTTATCGCTCTCACACTCTCTCATACTGGTCACTGGAAGTTCAACATGGCACCTCATAGCAAAGAACTCTCTCAGGATCTGAAAAAAAGAATTTATGCTCTACATAAAGATGCCCTAGGCTATAAGAAGATTGCTAAGACCCTGAAACTGATCTGCAGCACGGTGGGCAAGACCATACAGCGGTTTCACAGGACAGGTTCCACTAAGAACAGGCCTCGCCATGGTCGACCAAAGAAGTTGAGTGCACGTGCTCAGTGTTATATCCAAAAGTTGTTGGGAAATAGATGTATGAGTGCTGCCAGCATTGCTGTAGAGGTTGAAGGGGTGGGGGGTCAGCCTGTCAGTGCTCAGACCATACACAGCACACTGCATCAAATTGGTCTGCATGGCTGTCTTCCCAGAAGGAAGCCTCTTCTAAAGATGATGCACAAGAAAGCCTTCAAACAGTTTTCTGAAGACAAGCAGACTAAGGACATGGATTACTGGTCACATGTCCTATGGTCCAATGGCACAAAGAATAAAAGTATTTGGTTTAGATGGTGTCCAGTGTGTATGGCGGCAACCAAGTGAGGAGTAAAAAGACAAGTGTGTCTTGCCTACAGTCAAGCATGGTGGTGGGAGTGTCATGGTCTGTGCCTGCGTGAGTGCGACCTCAAAATTACAATTACAGGTCCAACATAAATTGAATCCTAAAAATGCAACCCTTCAAAATGTAAACTCTAAAAAATCTTCCATTGAGAGTTTACTAACCTTAGAAGCCACCAGATCTCTGAACATCATAGAGACCCAATACTTCATATACACTAACAAATCTGACAGGATGGTAGCAAATAGGTTGAAGGAAATAAAAAAAATCAGACGGGGTGATCACTAACCATCCACAAGATATTGCAGATTTGTTCGCAAAATACTACTAAACACTCTATGCTATCCCCAAATGTAGCAATATATCTCAAATTAAATCTAAAACAAAAGAGTTTCTGCAAGCATGTAAGCTACCTAAATGAATTCATGATGACTTGGATAAACTAAATTCCCCTATTACAATACATGATACAACACACCATTCAAAGACTAAGGGGAAGATTTATGTAGCTGTGAATGCAGCTGTTTCCGTGCGAGGCTCACTGGAAACATAAGTTAAGAAGCAGCGGTCTTAAGACCGCTGCTCCTTAACTCGTCCGCCATCAATGAGGCGGCGGACAGCAATCATCCCGATCAGATATGATCGGGATGATTAACAACCCCTGCTAGCAGACGATTGGCCACGAATCTGCAGGGGGCAGCATTGCACAAGCATTTCACAAGGAATGCTTGTGCAATTATAAATGTTGACAGCATATGCTGTCAGCATTTAGTGATGCCGGGTGGACAATATCCATTACAGAGGATTATGTCCGCCCAAATCTTAATAAATTGGCCCCTAAAGGTTAACAAAGCACCTGGCCCTGATGGTTATTCAAGAAAATGATTACAAAACATTCATTGACGAGCTTGGACTCATAATAACTGCCACCTTTAACCACATAATGGAGGGAAATTATATATGCCATGAGCTATTGATGGCACATATTTCTGTAATACCAAAACCTGGTAAGAGCAAGCAGCATTGTAACTATAGACCCATATAACTAATAAATCAGTATATTAAGTCATTTACCAAAATTTTAGCCTCTAAACTAAATGAACTGATGCCAAAACCTATTCACTCAGACCAGGTGGGATTTATTCAAAATAGGGAAGCTCCACATAATGTAAGAAAACTGATTGATTTAATTGACTATACATTAGTTAGTGGGATGCCTTCTCTGTATCTGCCTCTGGACACAGAGAAGGTATTCAACTGCTGTGTTAAATGAGGTGGGACTTTCAGGAAAGTTCTGTTAAGCAATATCCTCAATTTACTCACATCCTACAGCCTTTGTCAAAATAGCTGGATATAAATTTAGATCTATAAACATCTTAATGGAACGCAACAGGGATGCCCACTTTCCCCATTACTATTTGCTTTATTCATTGAGCCATTAACCCTTTCCGGTCATATGTCGGAATATTTCCGACAAAGGGTTTTATTGTTTGCGGTTCAATGTGGGATATATTCCGACATGACTTTTCCACATGAATTTCATAGCTAAATAGTGACATCTAGTGGTAATTTGCTGAACTTGCTATTTAGCTGTCAATTTCAAAAGA
Organism: Bombina bombina; assembly: GCF_027579735.1. Taxonomy (NCBI): domain Eukaryota; kingdom Metazoa; phylum Chordata; class Amphibia; order Anura; family Bombinatoridae; genus Bombina; species Bombina bombina. The sequence continues at coordinate 167,894 of NW_026512373.1, forward strand.
ATGGCGGGCAGAATGTATTCTGAGGAGGAAATAATGAGAATTTTAGAAGTGTCAGGTTCACTGTCTGTGTAGTTGCCTTTAATTCTCAATGACCTATCACATTGACACCCCCCCCTTTATAACACCTGTGATTACGCCATTCCTTGCTTAGTAATTTGTTTGACTGCCTAAGTAGTACTACTACAGCTAAGCTCCTGGTCTCTTATACTGCCTGCCAATTCTTGTCTGTATACTGGACCATAATTCAAAATTGTTGTATCCCTGGAGATCGATTGCAACTAACACTCTCTGCTTTATTTCAACTAATAGTGCCTCTGCAAGATCCTTCTGTGTCTCTGCTTGCTACGGATAATTTGCTGCCACATTGGACTGTTTAAATGCAACTTCCTCAGGTTTTATTACCCAGATAGACTGTTACTGAACAACTGTTGCCTTTTCTATCTACTTACCAAATATGCTACCTTATTTCAGTGCGGATACCTTGTAACGGCGGGGAGCCGCAACCGGTGCTCTGACGTCAGACGCCACTCTCGCTGCCAGCGAGATACCGGAAGGGAGATCACATCTTCAATCAGAACAACAGCTTCCAAACTAACGGCTCTGGTAAAGAGACTAACTACAATCAAAGGTACAATTCCTTTCTACTAAAGTATAATATGCAACTATAAAACGAACTTACTATTGTCTTATGCAAACAGCTTGGAACTCTCTGACCGCATAAAACATTCTCTTCTCTGCTTGCATAAAACCTTACTGCTACACATTATTCCTACTTCTGTTACTAACAACTAAAAGTATCCTACTACACTTACCAGCTTGCTTGATGCTTATGGACATAACTGCATGAATTATATGTTGCATAGGATTTTGCTGCTCATGTGTCCTTGATCTCTTGTGATCTTTTGTTACGCTGCTAAACATAAAATTTCTCTCAACGCCTATTTCTTTCTGGCAATTGTGGCAATACATGATTTTGATCTTCAGTTCCTAAGATATATATATGTATTATCTTATGACGTTAATAAGATAAACTGCTTCTCTGACTTCATTATTTAATTTGTTTGTGGTGGAATACTTGGTAATCTTTCTTTACTAAAGTTATAGTAACCTCACTGGTTGTATTAGTTACTACTTCCTCATAGTAGTGATAAACAACTAGTGTATACACAACAATATTTCCTTATTTAAACAAAGAGAGCCAGAGGAATACAGTTACATATCCTCATATCAAGGAAAACAGTTACATATTACTAAGCCTAAAAAGTTTAATTATGGAACAACCAGACCTTCCACAGGTTGTTTATGATATGTCCCAGAAAATGGATCAGATGGGGAAAGCCATCTTAGATCTATAAAGGGAGAACCAAGTATTGAAAGGACTCATAAAAGATTCCAAGGAACAATACACTAGTTCACTAGAACCTCAAGTCTGTGTACCAGAATTGTTTGCTGGTGATAGAAGATCATATAGACAATTTAAAAATGCCTGTGGTCTTCTATTCAACCTGAAACCAAGAACATATCCTAACGACCGAGTAAAGGTGTTAACTACCATATCCTATTTAAGGGCTGAACCAAGGAGTTGGGCGGATCAGTTGTGTGAAGTTAACTCTCCTATTCTCAATTCTTTAAGTGATTTCTTCCAAGCCATGGATGACTTGTATTCTGACACTGATGTTCAGCTCTCTGCAGAATTCAAAATGAGACAACTTAAGCATGGGAAAAGGCCAGTTGAAGAATATATAACGGAATTCAAGTTATATGCAACAGATTCTTCCTGGAGTAGAATTTCTTTAAGAAATCAATTTAGATTGGGGCTTACGGAGAGCCTGAAGGATGAACTTGCACGCACTGAGATGCCAGACACTCTTGAAGCACTAATGAGATTATCAACCCAAATAGACCGCCGACTCCGAGAGAGAAAAGCAGAGCACTACCATAGTGAACCCCACTTTAAAGCACCACTTACTGTCCATCAAAAACCACCTGGGATTTCGACTGAAAAGGTGACTCCCATGGAGATAGGCATGGTGAGAGGACCCCTAACTACTGATGAAAGATCTCGCCGCAGGGCTCTTCGCCTGTGTATGTATTGTGCAGATCCCAGCCACACAGTTACTGACTGTCCAACCCTACGCAAGAATAAAAGGCGTAAGTTTACATATATACATAAATCTGATTCCTATGACACTTCTCAGACTTATTGTGACTTGTCTCTCTTTATACAGTGGGACCGTAAGAGGTTGAGTACCAAAGCCATCATAGACTCCGGATCATCAGGCAACTTTATCGATGCCGCTTTTGTTCACCGAAATAAAATACCTATTGTTGAAAAAAAATCACCTGTATTCCTTAGAGTTATTGATGGGTCCACTCTTACTACCGGACCTATTACCCGTAACACTGTTCCTCTTTTAATCAGTACTGAGTCAGGGCACACTGAGTTCATTGTTTTTGATATAATTTCATCACCTCATTTTCCTGTGGTTTTAGGTTTAAACTGGTTACAGTTACATAATCCAGCAATAAATTGGCAAACCTTACAAACAAGTTTTTCCTCACCTTATTGCAAAACAACATGTCACCCACAGCAAGAGATACTGCTCACAAATTCTATGATTTCTCCTCTACCTCCATTCTATAACGATTTTACTGATGTATTTAGTAAGGTAGAAGCTGAGACTTTACCTCCTCATCGCATATACGATTGTCCTATAGAATAATCCCAGGTTCTACACTTCCGGTGGGTCATCTATACCCCCTGAGCCAACCTGAGCTCAACCATTTAAAAGAGTACCTTACCTAAAACTTACGCAAAGGCTTCATACGATCTTCTACGTCTCCAACAGCAGCCGGAATGTTTTTTGTCACTAATAAGGACAAAACATTAAGACCTATAATTGATTACCGGGAACTAAACAAGTGCACTATAAAAAATCGCTATCCACTACCCCTAATTCCGGAACTCATTGAAAGGTTGACCAATGCTACAATTTTCTCAAAGCTTGATCTTAGAGGAGCGTATAATCTCATTCGCATACGTCAAGGTGATGAATGGCTCACCGCATTCAGGACCAGATACGGAATTTTTGAGTATGTAGTGATGCCATTTGGACTCTGCAATGCCCCTGCCACGTTCCAGCATTTCATTAACGATATTTTCAGAGATTTGCTGGACGTGTGTATGGTGGTGTACCTCGACGATATATTGATCTATTCAAAAGATGAAGAACACATTAAACATGTCAGATAGGTGTTGGCAAGACTTAGAGTCCACAAACTTTATGCTAAGCCAGAAAAATGTTCATTCCATGACACCACCGTTTCATTTTTAGGTTATACCATCTCTCCTGCTGGCATACAAATGCAATCTGAAAAAGTAGATGCTGTAAAAGAATGGCCAACCCCTACCAATAAAAAGGAATTACAAAGATTTCTGGGATTTTCGAATTACTATCGGAAATTTATCAAAGGTTTTTCAGAGATTGTCAAACCACTCACTCAACTGGAACTAGTCTACCCTTTAAATAGACTCCTATTCATACTACTGTGTTTGAACAACTAAAGACTTCCTTTACTACTGCACCCATTTTGGCATTCCCTGATGTGAATCTACCCTATATTTTTGAGGTTGACTCCTCTGACCATTCTATTGGTGCTGTACTCTCCCAACAAAAGACCGACACTGATCTAATACACCCCGTTTCTTTCTTTTCTAAAGCAATGAGTCCAGCTGAAAGAAATTACGCTATAGGTGATAAGGAGTTATTAGCCATTCGTAGGTCTTTAGAGTTCTGGAGACATCTACTGGAAGGAGCCTTGCATCCCATTGTGATCTTCAATGATCACAAAAATTTACAATATTTACAAAACAATAAAACCCTTTCAAGTAGACAAGTACGCTGGTCTCTTTATTTCTCCAGATTTGACTTCAGGATAATCTATCGTCCTGCCTGTAAAAATGGTAAAGCGGACGCTCTCTCTAGGCAAGAATCTGACTTACCTGAGGTACAAAATCCCACAAGTATCATTCCTACCGATAAATTCTTAGGCTTTACCACTACTTTTCTCAAAGAAGTAAGGACAAAGTCTGTTCAACCACCATCAGTTAAGAATAAGGATCTAAAGAAGATAGATGGTATTTATTACTTCAAAGACAAGATGTACATCCCCACTGAGATGAGGAATCATATTTTAGAACAACACCATGATTCTCCGTTAGCCGGACATCCAGGTGTAGCTCGCACGTTGGATTTACTCAACAGAAAATATTGGTGGCCTAACATGTTTTCCTCAGTGCTTGATCACGTTAGGTCTTGTGCTATTTGTCAAGTGTCTAAAACAGAGAAAAGATCTCCTTATGGGTTACTGATGCCAATTCCTGTTGCAAAGGGTCCCTGGCAACAAATCAGTTTAGACTTTATTGTTGAATTACCGCCATCCAAGACCTACACTACCATACTCGTTGTTATTGATACTTTCACGAAGATGGCACACTTTTTGCCGTTCCACAAATTACCATCTTCATCTGAAACAGCAACATTGGTTATCAACAACATTATCAAACTAAATGGTATTCCAAAAACCATAATCTCTGACAGAGGTTCTCAATTCACCTCCCGGTTTTGGAGAAATTTATGTATTTCCCTGAAGATAGATCATCACTATACCACATCCTTCCATCCACAAGCTAACAGACAGGTAGAAAGATTGAACCAGTGGTTGCACGAATATCTGAGATGCTTCTGTTCTTATCAACAACATGATTGGTGTAAGTACTTGGCTCTTGCAGAGTTTGCGTACAACAATTTAACCAACTCATCAACGAAACTCACACCTTTTTATGCCAACTACACTTATCATCCGAGTTTTGATTCAGTTCCAATCACACCTTCCGCTTCTCCAATTGTTGACGAATTGCTTGATGCCATTCTTGACAATTTCAACTTTCTTGAGGATAACATCTTGAAGGCCCAAGCTACACAAAAACATTTCTATGATTTACGCCATAGGAAACCTCCTCTGTACAAAATTGGAGACAAGGTTTGGTTATCCACAAAAAATCTTCGGATACAGGTTCCTAGTAGAAAATTAACTCAAAAGTTCTGTGGGCCGTTTTCTGTGTCTCGCATCATCAACGAAAATGCAGTTACTTTAAACTTACCTGAGACTCTAAAAATTCATCCTACATTCCACGTTTCATTACTCAAACCTTACTTTCCAACCCGAACCACTCTTCCTCTTGTTCCATCAAACCTGGATACAGATGGTTCTGTTGAATACGAAGTCCATTCGCTCATCGATTCAAGAATTCATTGTGGTGTGTTACAATATTTAGTCCGTTGGAAAAACTTCTCTGTGGAGGAAGACAGTTGGGAACCTTCTTCTAATATTCATGCCCCCCGTTTGGTCGCACAGTTTCACCGAAGATTCCCCGATCGTCCACGGCCACAAGCTGTGGGACAGATTGCTTGAGGAGGGGGTCCTGTCAGGTTCACTGTCTGTGTAGTTGCCTTTAATTCTCAATGACCTATCACATTGACACCCCCCCTTTATAACACCTGTGATTACGTAATTCCTTGCTTAGTAATTTGTTTGACTGCCTAAGTAGTACTACTACAGCTAAGCTCCTGGTCTCTTATACTGCCTGCCAATTCTTGTCTGTATACTGGACCATAATTCAAAATTGTTGTATCCCTGGAGATCGATTGCAACTAACACTCTCTGCTTTATTTCAACTAATAGTGCCTCTGCAAGATCCTTCTGTGTCTCTGCTTGCTACGGATAATTTGCTGCCACATTGGACTGTTTAAATGCAACTTCCTCAGGTTTTATTACCCAGATAGACTGTTACTGTACAACTGTTGCCTTTTCTATCTACTTACCAAATACGCTACCTTATTTCAGTGCGGATACCTTGTAACAGCGGGGAGCCGCAACTGGTGCTCTGACGTCAGACGCCACTCTCGCTGCCAGCGAGATACCGGAAGGGAGATCAAATCTTCAATCAGAACAACGGCTTCCAAACTAACGGCTCTGGTAAGGAGACTAAATACAATCAAAGGTACAATTCCTTTCTACTAAAGTATAATATGCAACTATAAAACGAACTTACTATTGTCTTATGCAAACAGCTTGGAACTCTCTGACCGCATAAAGTATTCTCTTCTCTGCTTGCATAAAAACTTACTGCTACACATTATTCCTACTTCTGTTACTAACAACTAAAAGTATCCTACTACACTTACCAGCTTGCTTGATGCTTATGGACATAACTGCATGAATTATATGTTGCATAGGATTTTGCTGCTCATGTGTCCTTGATCTCTTGTGATCTTTTGTTACGCTGCTAAACATTAAATTTCTCTCAACGCCTATTTCTTTCTGGCAATTGTGGCAATACATGATTTTGATCTTCAGTTCCTAAGATATATATATGTATTATCTTATGAAGTTAATAAGATAAACTGCTTCTCTGACTTCATTATTTAATTTGTTTGTGGTGGAATACTTGGTAATCTTTCTTTACTAAAGTTATAGTAACCTCACTGGTTGTATTAGTTACTACTTCCTCATAGTAGTGATAAACAACTAGTGTATACACAACAATATTTCCTTATTTAAACAAAGAGAGCCAGAGGAATACAGTTACATATCCTCATATCAAGGAAAACAGTTACAAGAAGACAGTGATTCTGAAATAGATTTTAGCGAGGAAGATGATTTTAGCACGAGTAACTCAAGTAGTAAAAAGGAAAATTTCAGTAATGCAAATGAAATAGTTTTGGATGAAAATGAAAATGTTGAGGATGAAGACCTACCTGCTGAAAATGTATATATAAATAAAAATAATATAAATCATTGGAAAAGGTACCTTAGTAATGATCCTAAATTTCTGATACACCCTTTTATAGTTCCCAGACCAGGAATTCAAATCCCAAATGGTCTTTGCAAAAAGAAATATTTTTTTTTAATTTGTTTTTTACTGACCAGCTACTGAATCAAATTGTCACCGAAACAAACAGATATGTGATAGTGGAAATACAAGAATGCACTCCTCTGCCTCAATATTCCATCTGGAATACTTGGAAAGAGGTGACTGATTGAAATAAAAGCCTTTCTGGGCATAATATTGAATATGTCTCTAAATTCAAAATCAGTTAAGTTTAAAGAGTTTTTCTCCCAAAAGTAGCTTGATCGCATGTCCTTCTTTACTGATGTGTTTTCTAGAACTAGATTCTTACAGATTTTATGGATGTTCCATTTGTGCCCTCCATCACCGCAGCAGCCAATGATGGTTAGAACTAGGGGAGTAAAGCAAAAGATGTGGCAGACTGCATAAACAAAAAAAGTGCAGTGAACTATTTATACCTGGGGTGAATATAGCAGTGGATGAAAGCACCGTTTGATTCAAGGGCAGAGTACAGTGGAAATGTTACAATCCACAAAAGCCCACCAAATGGGGACTTCAAATCTATTGCTTATGCAAAAGTAAAACAGGTTACATAGTATACACAAACAAAACAAATATGTTGATACTATATTAAAACCTATAGTTCCAAGTCTCCGATCATATATTAGAGATTCCACAGACATCATTAACCAACTCTTCAGATGTATATGGAGGGATGATTATATGTGGGTAACATTAGATGTCTCTTCTTTATATAAGTGCATTCTCACAATCTAGGCCAAACAGCAATTGAATATTACTTCAGAAGAACTGGTTATATAGAGATTTCACAAAGGGCCTTTACCTTACGAAGTATTGATTTTATTTTAAAGAAAAATTACTTCTTATTTGAAGGAGAATTTTTTCTTCAAATGACCGGTACCGCGATGGGGACAAAATTTGCCCCCAATTTCGTGAATCTGTACATGGGGTGGTGGGAGGATTTATATATCTTTGCAGAAAATCCCTTTTCAGACAATTGTGAGATGGTTTCGATTTATTGATGACATCCTGATCATTTGGAAAGGAACAGCAGATGAAGTCAAAGATCTTGTGACTTACGTAAATCGAAACCTCCTCAATTTAAAATTCACCGAGTCCCACAGTGTTGACTACATCACATTTTTAGACTTATCATTATCTCATAGAGGGGACCAAATTATCACTAGCCTTTTTAGGAAGACAACTGATACAAATGCCTACCTACACGCAAAGAGTGGACACCACCAAAAATGGATTCGGAACATTCCATTTGGACAGTTCCAAAGGGTTAGGAGAAATTGTACAGATATAGTGACATATTAAAAAAGAATCTGAGGTATTAAAGAAAAGGTTCCTAAGTAAAGGTTATGAACCACTATTGGTTCAAAATGCATACATTAGAGCTAAAAATCTAGATAGAAGGACATTAAGAAACACAAGAATAGGAAGTCTGAAAATCAACCACTATTCATAACGAAATTTAATGTGCTTCTAGACAGATAGAGAGCATTTTTTTAAAATATTGGCCAATTTTGTTGCAAGATCCTATCCTTAAAGAAGTACTAGCAGGGAGACTACAGGTAGTATTCAAGAAAAATCAAAACCTGAAAAATATTTTGGCCCCCAGTAAATTACGAGAAAGTGTGAAACAAAAAACTGGTTACAAAATGGTTTCTTCAAATGTGGGAGGAAAAATTTAAGTTGTAAGCACATAGATAAAGAAAATTCTCATTTTAAATCCCTTAGGGACAACAAAATATATTTCCATTAAAGAATCTATAAATTGTAAGAGTACACATGTAGTGTACCATCTTTCTTGTTCATGTGAGAAAATATATATTGGGAGAACGAAGAGAAGCCTTAAGACTTGCTTCCGGGAACATCTGGTTAATATAGAAAAAGGTGTTCTGTCCCATGGAGTCTCAGCTCACTTTACTGAGGTCCATAATAAGGACCCCTGCAGCCTTAAAGTTAAGGCAATAGAAAGAGTAAAACTAGACATAAGAGGGGGTAATAGACTTCTCACCCTATGACGCAGGGAGACATATTGGATTAGAACCCTTGGATCCCTTGAACCCAAAGATATGAACAGAGAGATAGATCTGGCTGTATTTCTCATAGAAGAATAGATCAATTCACCATATATTCCAATTAGTGTTAGCAACTGTTGGGATAGGTTCAAACTCTGGTTCTGTTTGCATAAATTGATTTGAGTGATATTTTATTTTAATTTTAATTTTTATATATATTTTTTATACATATTTTTTGAGTAATAAGTCCCTTTTCACCACTCAACATACATATGTATTTACATTAGTTTGATTTAGTGGTATTTTAAAAAGGTATTATTATGATTGGATGTTATGAGCCAAAAACAGTCCTTTAATAGTGTTGGGGTACACTTTTAAATTCCTCCCTTTTTTCTTCCCCTCTTCATTTTTAACAAATACATAATATGTGGACGTTTTTACATGTATATATTAGGTCATAGGATGTCCACTGAAGTTGGGTTCTTGTAAATCAATTTTTCCTATATTTGGTGTATTGGGTGTCAATTTTCACCCCTTTATTTTCCTTTACTCATATGATTGATTGAAGTGTATAACGGTTTTATTTCACATGAATATTTGTATTTGCATTTATAGTTATATGTATCAATTAGTTTGCAAGATTTATGTTAATTTCAGTATGAGAAGTGTTCTCTCGATTAGAGAGACCCTTGGTTTTTTAATATGCATATTAATATAGATTTTATGTGCCCCAAGCGGTGATGATATAGTAAATGTAGAAGCACCCTGATGCAGTTAAATTGTGTGTCTTTTAAGAACTTTTAGACTTGTCATACAATACAGTTTTAATTTCCTTAATGGTAGCTTTCAGGTCCCGTGATTCATTGTCCCTCTGTTCAGGAGTAGTACATCAGTATAATGAGGGGCGGCCCTTTGCTGCCATATTTAAGATGGCTTGTGGATGAAGTGGGCAGCCTCTGACGAAGTAGGGGGAATCCCTACAAAACGTGTAAGGCCACGCCCACCGTATTTATGCGACCACGATCAGCTGTTACACATAGCCGGCTGCTTTGTCAGTGTACAGCTGTTCATGAACGTTGGCGGTTTTATATCTTTAAGTTTTATTTGTACTTTACTTGTACTTTATTTGCATTTGGCTGTTTGGGCTACCTGATAAACCGTGGACCTTTTAAAGGTATTGATTCCTTCCAGTCAGCACAGGAAGTGCGTGGCACACACAGTGTGCACATTTGTGGAAACCGACTACAGTCCTGGAACTCTGCTACTGTGATTCCTAGAGGGATATCGATGTGAGAGACCTACATAATTCTCAAGTGCCCATACCATACCTCATATTGTTTGGGGTTGTATCGTGTGAGTTTTTTATCGTGAATGTTAATAAATTATGTGTATTATTTGATCAACTGCACTTAGAGGAGTTGCGCCCTGTTTTTTCTTTGTTTTTTCTTCAGGTTACATAGTAGCATTTGTTCCTTATTTCGGCAAAACTACTACAGAGTTTTTAGTTCGCCCTGACCTTCCATTTACTTGTAGAATTGTCCTTCATTTGTGTGAAATGTTACTTTCAGTGCCTCAAGGAAGTGGCTATCATGTGTTTACAGACCGATTTTACACAGGACCTCAACTTTGTGAAGAACTATTGCGCCTTATGATTCACACCACTGGCACGTTTATGACCAACCGCAAAGGTTTGCCACAGGAAATGAAGAGCAAAGAAATAAAAGTGCATGAATCATTGCATATAAGAAAGATGATAAAATCATAGCCCTGCAATGGAAAGATAAAAGAGTTGTATCCATTTGTTCAACGGTGAATACTGTGGACACAGAATTAATTCAACAAAGAGTTAACAAAGGCAATTTAGTAACAATTTCAAAGCCAGTTGTTTTTTCGGAATACGTCAAATACATGGGTGCTGTGGACAGAGCAGACCACTACTGTGGAAATTATACCTTTCTGCGAAAGTCGGTGAAATGGTGACGGAAAGTGTTCTTCTGGCTGTTTGAAGTTGCAATAGTAAACAGCTTTATGCTACTGAAAGTCTAGGTACTTGAAAGTAGTTACTCACATAACATATCGAAAGGCATTTATTGAGCAGCTTGTTGGACAAGTTAGAAATGTCAATGCACAAAAGCGGGGAAGGCTATCAACACAAGACACTGAAGACAGGCTAAATGGTAAACCCAACTTCGTGATAAAAAAAATGGAAAAAATACTACCAAAGATTGTGCAGTATTTAGCAACAGAAAAATTAAAGGTGAAAGACGAGAAACTGCCTACTTCTGTGAAACGTGCACAAGAAAACCTGGTTTACACCCAGGTGTGTGCTTTAAAAAGTTTCATACAATGAAAACTATAGAGACTAACATAATATAATGTTTTAGAATAATAATTATTAGTTACTTTGTAGTTATAAGAAAAAAAACCTGTGTTATATAAAACTTAAAAGTATGGGGGTTTTTTTTTCCGAAAAATAAATAAGACCTTCTGGCGCACTAAGTGAAAATGTATAGGACCGGAAAGGGTTAATGGCATCCCTTAGGCAAAATTGAGATATTGCTGGAATTAAAATAAACAACCATGAATACAAAATGAGTCACTTAGCTGATGACGTGATTCTCTCTATAACAAAATCACTGCTTTCCCTCCTCCTGATATATTCAACCATAGACAAATTTGCTAAGCTATCTAGGTGTAAGTTGAACAATGACAAGTGCAAAGCCATTAGCACTAATTTACTGTAGCACACTAAGAAATTACTTGACTGCAAATTTTATTTTAAATGGGCTGATAGAGGAGTGCAATATCTAGGTGTACTGCCCTCAAACAAGGTAAACTCAATGGGGCCGATAATGAAAGTGCAAGCGGACATGATACGATGTAGCATATCCTGTCCGCAGCACATCGTATGCTGTCAGCATTTATCATTGCACAAGCAGATCTTGAGAATTGCTTGTGCAATACCGCCCCCTGCAGATTCGAGAACAATCGGCCGCTAGCAGGGGGTGTCAATCAGCCTGATCGTATATCGGGTGGATTGATGTCCGCAGCCTCAGAGCAAGTGGACAAGTTATGGAGCAGCGGCCTTTTTAGTCTGAAGGCTTGCACGGAAACAGGGGCATAAAGCTCCATTCGAAGATTGATAATTCGTTCCCAATATATCAACTTAAAGGGACAGTCAAATCTAACATTGTTATTGTTTAAAAAGATAGATAATCCCTTTATTACCCATTTCCCAGTTTTGTACAGCCATCATGGTTATATTAATTCACTTTTAACCTCTGTGATTACCTTTTATCTAAGTCTCTATTGACAGGCCCCTGATCACATGGCTATTTATTTATTATATATTGACTTGCAATTTAGCCAATTAGTGCAGTGTCAGCCAGAACTCCACGGGAGAGAGCAACATGTCATCTATATGGCCCACATAGATAAGCAGTCTCTTGTTATGAAAAGCTAATAAAAAAGCATGTGATGAGAGGCTGTATGTAGTGACTTAGAAACAGGCAGAAATTTAGAGGTGTAAATGTTATAAAGTATATTAATATAACAATGTTGGTTGTGCAAAGCTGGGGAATGGGTAGTAAAGGTGTTATTTATCTTTTTAAACAATAACAATTTTGGTTTTGACTGTCCATTTAACTATCTCAAAATGTTTTTGCAAATCAGGTGCACATCAGCGAGGTTGGAAAAACTAAATATTTCTCTTTATGGCTGTTTAATAGCGGTCAAGATGTCAATCTTGTATTTATTGTTGGCTATTAGCATCCCTTTTAACATAGTGCACAAACTCCAAAAAGATTTAGTTCTTCCATTTGGAAGAGGCAAAAACCCAGAATTAAAAAAAGACATTAGGTCATCACAATATGGGAAGAGGATTAGGGCTTCCAGATATAATTACATACTATTTTGCAGCATGAACGGCCCAGAAAGCTTTGTGGCACAATAAAGCAAATGATATCTAGTGGGTCGAACTAGAATAAGACCTGATGATGATGATTACTCCCATATATAAATTGCTTTGGACCGTTTTGCTCACACAGACCAGATTCATGGAGGAAATTCTCCTCATTCGCCCACTCTTTTTCACTATGGGACTTACTAAAATACAAATACCTGATGATTAGTGATAGATATAAAGCAACACCCTTTGTAAAGTTTTCCACTTTTTATGATACTGTTCTCCAGACCAAATGAGCTAACAGAAGCCATTATCATATAACTGACACACTACATGGTCAATCTTTCTTAACCTATAACCAGTATAAAGAGCTTAATACTCAAGATCACACCAGTTGGTTTCAATATTTCCAACGTAGCGCAAGAGTCTTTCAAGTAATGGGTAAAAATATGACCACCACCAATATTTATTTGGAATACTTATCTCTGGCTATAAAACGAGTGAGAGGAGCCATCTCAAATGTATACCCCAGAACAACCAAATTACCCTTTATGCATAGATGGGTAGCAGACCTCAATCTTACTTGGTCTGACAAGAAATGGTGTGATATACTGAGAAAGGGTGCTTCCTTTTCTGTCTGCACCCACCTTTCGGTGGTATTTCCATCCTTCTAGATTGTACACAGACGACCCATCCAGAATTACATGTTTCAGAGGTTGTGGGGATAGAGGCACCTACACACATTTGGTGGCAATGCCCCCACATGGAAATTTGTGGTCCAAGAATTCTACTCCAGTTAGTACTATCTTAAACAATCCCATCCAATTGACTCCTGCACAAGCACTATTGCATGAACCAATGAAGGGGCTCCACATTAGAGCTAATTAACTCAATGCCCTAATCTGTACTATAGTTAAGCTCTGTATAGCTTGCTATTGGACAACGTCTGTCCCATCTTTTCCATTTATTGAACATAAAATTACCTATTACTACTAGATGAGCAGCTCCTCTGCCGACATTTTAGACACTAAACAACAATTTTTGAACCTATGGGAACCCTGGATCATGTATATAGAAAGCAGAGGCAGATAGTAGTTATTAAATTTAAGTGCTACATGGTTTCCAATATATTTATTAATTTTCTCAGTTACTAGAGACCATTTGGAGATTTAGAGTTGGCCGGACCTCTTCAAATAGTTATGATATACTCACCTTAAACTCTCCTTATACTTATTATGTATAAGATATGTTTATATATTTATAATATAAGACACATTACATGTATTTTATCTTCTGCATACTTTTTTATGGTCTACATATAGATCTCATGTTGCCTCATTGCTAAATTGTTAGCTTGTTTAACTAAGGATGAACCTAAATTTGTATTATTGACACCAGCTGCAGACCAACTCATGTTTCAATTGTGTGACTGTAATACTTTCATTGATGTTAAATGCAGACAAACATCTTGCTATTGTAACTTTTTGTGTTTTTTTGTTGTTTTCTTTTTGTTTTTTTGGAAAATCTTAGTAAAACTAATTCCATCAAAAAAAGCTATTTTCTATCCATGGACCTAACGTCATTTCTTCCTCTTTGAATCACTTCATTGGTTTAACCCTTACCTCTAAGCCACCCAGCTAGGAGATCGGCATGATGATCAAAATAATGTGTTTCTGTACAATTTCTCCTGGGTCTCATAAATTGACCTTTAGCAACAGAATAAGGTATATATTTAAGGTGACAACTGTCTGCATGTAGTAAGCTATTCCCTGAGATTAGTTTTCTATAAACGTCTGACGTTATCAAACTCAATTGTGTTCCCCTCAGATTTAGGTGACGAAAGTGTATTGCAGATTTATCAAACTGATAAGTAAATTGGAGTCCCAAATTATTATTATTCAATTAATTGACAAAACACCTTGCTTTATGTTCACTTCCAATCCATATCAAAAGCAGATCATCCATAAAGCAAAGATAAAACAATATCATGTGTCTAAAGTGGTTTCTATCTACTTAGACGTGGGAGAGTTCCCACCATCCCATAAATAGTTTGGGGTACGTGGGCTCAAATTTTAAACCCATCGCAGTCCCAAGTCTCTGCAGGCAGAAAACAACCTCAAACTTAAAATAATTATGGGACAACTTGTGTAACCTGCAATATGAATGACTGAAATAGTCGGCTGTAATCTGTCTCTCTTTCAGGAAATATTGAATAGCTTGTAAACCCTTTTGATGCGGAATGGACAAATATAGAGCCAGCACTTCAAGTGCCAAGAAAATGTAGGACATGTTTTGAATATAGCTGAATAAATTGATCACAAGTTTTTGTAACAGATAATCCAACCATTCCGAAAAAATGTTCTATCATGGACCCAATCCCGTTCACTATTGCTCGGCCTTATATGTTATGTAATTACTTATGCACCTTAGGGAGGTGATGGAAAATCAGAAAAACAGGGTGTTCAACATATAGATACTGAAAAGTCTCTCTTTCAATAAAGTCTCATAGTCTCGTCAATACTCTGAATTCTTTCCATTACCACTAATGATTCCCCGTTGTCCACCTGTTTTCTGACAAAGTTCTCTTCAATTCTCAAGTTCTCCAGAGCTTTACGATCTTTTCTACTCAAATTATGTTTTACAGGTTTTTGATTTTAAGAGAGTTAGGCAAGATCTGCTTCCACTCTCCCGTAGAAGGTCTCCACAATCTTACCCTTACCCTGAATAGGGTAAAAGGATGATGGTCTTTAAAAGTTCTTCAACAAGAGAGTATCTTATTTGTAGTGCTATGAAAACTCTCATCCTCCAATTTTTTAAGCGTAAGCAGATCACATGACACTGAAAGGATAGGTTCTTATATGCTATGCTCTCATTTTGAATATCAAAATCAGAAATTTCTGGCTTAGCTTGCTCCACCCCTTCAGAGACATTGAAATGCTTACACAAAGTCACATTCCTGACAAACTTATTAAAGTCCATCATAGTTTGACATAAATTGAAACTGATAGTTGGTACAAAACCTAAAACAATACTAAACACTCTCTCTTCCTCCTTAGATAAAATATAGTTGGCAGATTTATTATTATGAAGGTTTGTATTTAGACGTGGCTCTGATATGTATGACTGGGTCTCTACCCATGTGATGTTGCTGACTCCTCATCCCTCCTCCTCCCTCTCTGGTGTTCAGAGAAATCTGAAAAAGCTGCTAAAATTTTCTGCACCCTCAACTCTATTCTCATTTATAAAAAGGATAGAGGGTCCTTCACTTGCTTGAAAGCGCTAAAGAGGTCTGACCATAATCCCACTTGACCTGACACCTGGTGAAATACTTGACTTGGAACCAACCCCTCCAATGGACATTATAATTAGTGTTCCTCATTAGCTCCCCCTAAAATAAAATTGTTGCTAGTATTGTGTGTATCTCCTAAATCAGTGTATACCACCTTAAGTTAAAGTAAGTCCCTTACGTCATGAACTTTTGACCAATCATGGTCTTTTAGTGTATTTTTAAATGGGCTAGATTACAAGTGGATCGCTAATTTAACGTGTGCCCGTAAAGGGGCAAATTTGCCCAGTTACTGCCGCATGTTAAATAACCAGCCATTACAAGACCTCTGGTTAATTCAAAAAATTCTGCCAATTGCCCCCCCAAAATAAAGAGTATAGTTATTTTTTACAAATATAAATAAAATATATGAGCATCTTTTTTTTTAATTAAAATATAACTACACAAAGGAGTTATAAGGTGTTAGTTAAAGTAGGCGGATATGGGGTGTTCATTAAAAGCACAACTCATTCAAGTGGGCTATGTTTGCAGACCTCTCTTTATAAACACAAAATCCTCCTCTCTACACAAGTGCAAATTAAAAATGAGCAGCTACAGTATCTCTCCCATACCCTTTCTGCTGCTGCCTCTTTTTAATATTGCTTTTCTATAGCTAATACTGCAGTTTTCATATTTTTTTCAGTAAAGGCAAAAAGCAGATATCTCAAAAGTCAAAATAAAGGTACAGCAACTATTTGTAAAAAAATAAATAAAATATATACTCCAATCCTTAAAATGTATCATTGGGAACACAATACATAGAAAAATCAAGATTTTACAACACATATGGAAACAAAAAAATTGCTGTAGAATATGTAAGGAATAGTGAGAATAATAACTATACAAATATGATTTTAATTCCCTTTAACGTTTGTATGTACAGTGAAACATTAATGTTATTAAAGGAACAGTCTACTCCAGAATTGTTATTGTTTAAAAAGATAGATAATCCCTTTATTACCCATTCCCCAGTTTTGCATAACCAACATGGTTATATTAATATACTTTTTACCTGTGATTACCTTGTATTTAAGCCTCTGCAGACTGCCCCCTTATTTCAGTTCTTTTGACAGACTTGCATTTTAGCCAATCAATACCCTTTCACAAGTATCTCCATGGGCGTGAGCACAATGGTATCTATATAGCTGTGAAAAACTGTCAAATGCATTCAGATAAGAGGCGGCCTTAGTAATTAGCATATAAGCCTACCTAGGTTTAGCTTTCAACAAAGAATACCAAGAGAACAAAGCAAATTTGATGAAAAAAGTGAATTGGAAAGTTGTTTAAAATTACATGCCCTATCTGACTCATGAAAGTTTAATTTGACTAGACTGTCCCTTTAATCATATAGTTTATTGCAATATTAAAATGTGATCAAATAGGCATGTTTTAGAATCTGTAAGGATAATACAAATTTATGGATATTAAACACACAATTACATATTTTTCTAAAAATGTCCAGTACCACAAGCCAAATTTAACTAAGGTTGCAGGGTAAACTCTGCTGTTATCTACTCTAGAGGGCTCTTTTGTGCTGTGGTCACCTTATTTTGCCATCCAACAAAAGCCCAGAAAGCACACATTTTTATTTGTGCTTTTTCCAGAAGCCACCAAAAACAATGACATATTTTCATACTTCTACTTTTCCTGGGGGCCCCAAAGAAGAGAGGGGCCACATGTGGTTCACAGCTGCCATGTAGGCCATCCCTTAAATAGGCCAAGACATATCATTTCAGAATGAAGAAATACAGAGTAACATAGAAAATTTGAAAAAAATATTCTCAATCAAATAAACAGGTATAGGGATATGGAATGACTAACACAGAGGAAGACAATTATTGCAGCAAAAATGCCAACAAAGCCAGCAAAAGTGTCCAACATGGATGTATCCCTGCATCTCATCTAAAGGAAAGTGAAACCCACAATTTTTCTTTTTTGATTAAGACAGAGCATAGAATTTTAAACAACTTTCCAATTTACTTTTATTTTCAATTTCTCTTGGTATCCTTTACTGATGGAAAAGCAATGCATTAATGTGAGCTAGTTGAACAAATCAGTAAGCCTATGACAAGAGACAGGTAGGTGCAGCCACCAATAAGCAGCTTCCTCCCAGCTGTTGAGGATACCTACTACCTAGGAAAGCTTTTCTACAAAAGAGATCAAGAGAACAAAGCAAATAAAAATGAAATAAAAGTAAATTGGAAAGTTATTTAAAATCGTATTCTCTTTCTGAATCATGTTTGTGTTTCATGTCTGTCCGTTTAACGGTCTGTTTTCCCTTTTTTCCATTTTGAAAGTGTTCTGTAATCTTAAAGAGATATTACACTAAAAAATGTGTCATTTACATGAAAACTGCTAAAGGGACACTGAACCCAAATTTTTTCTTTCGTGATTTAGATAGAGCATGCAATTTTAAGCAACTTTCTAATTTACTCCTATTATCACATTTTCTTCATTCTCTTGGTATCTTTATTTGAAATGCAAGAATGTAAGTTTAGATGCCGGACCATTTTTGGTGAACAGCCTGGGTTGTTCTTGCTGATTGGTGGATAAATTCATCCAGCAACAAAAAAGTGCTGTCCAGAGTTCAGAAACAAAAAAAGCTTAGATGCCCTCTTTTTCAAATAAAGATAGCAAGAGAACGAAGACAAATTGATAATAGGAGTAAATTAGAAAGTTGCTTAAAATTGCATGCTCTACCCTCCTTTACGCATTCCTATACGATCTTGATACTTAAAGGAGGGAAAGATCCCACCTGCAAGGAATCATATAGACCAATAGCCCTCCTCAACTCAGATTACAAAATTCTAACTGCGAATTTAGCATCCAGACTACAGGGGGCACTTGCAAAAATCATCCATACTGATCAATCAGGGTTTCTAAATAAACACAATTCTGCTGCAAAAATTAGAGAGGTCTTGGTGGTGACGGAATATTTTCAGAACCTGTCAGGTTCAGACGGCGGGGGAGAGGGTCTACCTGATCTTGCTATTATATCTATTGATGCCGAAAAGGCCTTTGATTCAATTTTTATGAACATATAAACACTGCTTTGCCTAGTTTCAGATCCAGTGACACCCATCTTCCACCACCTCCCAAAGGTACATAAAAGCCTAATCAACATTAGGGGAAGACCAATAGTGGCAGGTATAGGTTCCTTATTGGAGCCTCTATCTAAGTGGGTTGATGATTACCTACAGCCACTAGTTCACCTATTACCTAGCTATGTTAGAGACACATCACATGTCTTACAAATCATGGAGCCTCTGGCGTGGAGGGAGGAGTACAGTTGGCTCACCATTGATGTGGTGTCCCTGTACTCCTCCATTCCACATGTCCATGGTCTATATGCAGTGGAATTTTTTCTTGACTTGTTTACTGATTTGTCATCCGAATCAAAAAAATTGATTGTGAGAATCGTACAATTTTTACTGGAGCATAACTTTTTCATGTTCCAGGGTCGCTACTACCTCCAGAGATGTGGCACCGCTATGGGGGCAAAGTTTGCCCCCTCCTACGCCAACCTTTTTATGGGTTGGTGGGAGAGGTGCCACATCTATGGAGGTGGTGGCGCCTCCTCTGAACATATTGTTCAATATGTCAGATTTATAGATGACTTACTGTTAGTTTGGTCATCTGATACACAGAAGGCCAGTGACTTTGTTGCCATCTTAAACACTAACAATGTGGGATTGCAATTTACTTATGAATGGCATAAAACACAGATTAACTTTCTGGATGTCACCCTCTCAGGTGATGCCAAGTACGGTAAAGTGAACTCTGCTCTCTACCGCAAGCCCATCTCTGGCAACAGTCTTTTGCATGCCCGTAGCTGTCATCCACAGCATGTATTCAAAGGCATTGCTAAGGGCCAATTTCTAAGAGCAAAACAAAACTGTTCCCAGGAAAGTACCTTTCGGTCTGAGAGCAGAAATCTGAGAACACGCATGTTTAAGAGAGGTTATCCAAAGAGTACCATCAACAAAGCTTATTTTTCTAGCAAAGAAATTGATAGAACCCAACTGCTAAATAGCAGGGGCAAGCCTGAGAAAAATGGAAGTAATCAAAATATGTCTAAACCAAAATTTATCACATCATATTCAAATCAATATGATGATGTATGTAAAATAGTTAAGAAAAATCTTCCCATTTTGATGGGAGATAAAGGACTTAGACAGATTATTGAACAGGGTTGCATGTTCGTTCCTAAAAGGAATGTTACCTTGGGCAATATTCTTGCACCAAGCATGCTAAGGACTGATTCAACTTCTGGGTCATCCTGGATGAGGCACAATGGCACCTACAAATGTGGCCGGAAAACCTGTACATCATGTGATCATCTAAGTATTTCCAATACATTTAGATCCCATGTTACAGGAGAACAATATGATACTAAGGGATGCATAAACTGCAAAAGTACCTTTGTTATTTATATCATTGAGTGAACCCAGTGTAGAAAACAATATACAGGGAGAACCACTAGAGAGGTTGGTAAACGAATCAGAGAACATCTGTCTTACATTACGAGCAAACGCAGATGCTCAGCACTCTCCTCACATTTTATAGACTGCCACCATCAAGATGTGACTCATTTTAAATGGCAGGCTATTGAACAAGTAAAAGTACCACCTAGAGGTGGAGACAAGTTGTCTATACTCTGTAAACAAGAAATATACTGGATTTTCAAAACCAGATGTTTAGTGCCATTGGGTTTTAATTCAGAGAATGATATCATCAATTTCTGGCAGAAATGATGTATGTCATTTAGACTTCATTTAATAATAATGATGAACTTTTCCTCCAGACCTCTCAGACTAGATATCATCCTGTAAGGGAGATATTTCATGAATAATATCATATATTACTAATTCTTAGGATTATTACACTCACCAGCTATTTAAGGTATACCATTAGGGGTCTCTTTATATAGGCTTCTTTAATGCTTTATCTTAATGTACGTTTCAATAGCATTTTAAGAATAGATTTAACTATATACATATACTCCTTCTTACACAGACTAATCATAGGTATACCTTCTTATGTGCTATTATTATTATCTTGGATGTTCACATTCTGAGGGTGTTTTCTCTACACAGACAATAGGTGCCTAATAACCAATGTTTGATATATCATTTTTGGTGACTTTTAAGTCCCTTTATGTGTATGTGTATGGATATATATATATGTACATACTTATGTATTTATGTGTGTATGTATGTGTGTTTGCCCATACATATGTAAATATCCATCTGTTTTCCTCTACTTCTTTTTGCTCATCCCTGCCTATTGTTGATTGATATTTATCCATATTAAAATTCAAAATTCTTTGTTCATCCATGACCATATATGTGTATGTTTTGCGTAAATCTTTTTGCATATATTTGCATTTGCCAGCACACTTATATATATGTACATATATGTTTGTGTATAGGTGTTCTCATGTTGGCATTTGTGTTTGCGCATGCATACACATGTATTCATATATGACTTGATGTTATATATATATATATATATATATACACATTTATTCTCCATTTTCAATGCTATTATAACTCTGGTTTGTCATCCAATGTCTATTATCAATATTGTTTGATTGAAATTCAAATACTTTGTATAATATGTATATGTTAATCATTGTAAGTTTCCAAAGGGTTAAAAGTTGGCATTTGTTTTTAACCAATTAAATCATTGTGTGTTCAGCATAAAAGGGAGCACCTCCCTACAGGTGCTATTCTATGATTACGGTCAATAAGACTGAAACCGGTCAGACTTTACCATGCTAACTACCTAACCACATGGTTTTGTATCTCCTATTACTTTTTAATGGAATAAAGTGAACAGATTGTATCATCACTTTGGCTTCGTTGGAACTTTTCTTTATTTATCACATATAAACACTTCATCAAAACATTTTGGCATCAGAGGCAAATTCTCTGAATTTGTAGGGAATCTATATAGACAACTCTCCACAAGATTGATAGTTAACAACAATGTTTCCTCCCCCATTGTATTGGGTAGAGGGACGCCCTCTCTCTCCGCTTTTTTTTGACATTGCCATTGAACCCCTGGCAATTAAGATAAGGCATTGCCTTGATGGCATAAAAATCTGCAATCGCAAGATAAAAATCGGGTTATATGCAGATGATTTACTTTTGTATATAGCTAACACTAAATTAAATATCCCTAAGCTCTTTCAGATAATGGATCATTTTGGTTCTTTCTCTGGTTATAAAGTGAATATGACAAAGTCTGAAATATTTTGGCTTAGGAAAAATAGCAACTCTATCTTAAGTACTCACCTTCGTGAGGTCACGGATTCCTTCAAATATCTAGGGATTCATATCCAGGCTAAATTTGCGGATCTATATAACCTCAACATCCCCCCAATATTGAAACAGATTAAAGAAAATCTTAAAATATGGCAAAATCTACCTTTATCAATTTCTGGCCGAATCGCGCTATTTAAAATGACTTTTCTTCCGAAACTGCTTTATATCCTTCAAAAAACACCACTCAATTAACAGCTCACTTATACAGTTTCTTTGGCAGTAGAAAAGATCAAAGCTCTCCCTTATGAAACTCTCAGTGCCGTGGGATTATGGAGGACTTGCGCTACCTGACATAAGATTATACAATCTTTGCTTCCTTGCTCGTATAGTAATAGATTGGATCTTATCTAATAATTATGTTTTAAATAACAAGCTTGAAATCAATGCTTGCAACCCGTATCTTCCATCTGCACTGATCCACTCCGTGCCAAAGGAAATACCGACAGAAATTAAGAGACTCAAAACAATCCTTAACCCACTCAAGGCATGGTATAAAATAACAAATCTCCTCTCAGTCAATAGCAGGGCCTCCCCCTATCTACCTTTAATGGGAAACCCGAAATTCCAAGCAGGTCTTCACTCTGCGGTCTTCAGAGAGTGGCACAACGTCGGGCTAAACAGGGTATATCAAATAGTAGACAAGGAGAGGAGATGTTTTAAAAAATTTCAGGAACTGAAAATGGAATTCAGTTTACCCAATAAAGACTTCTTCGCCTACTTGCAATTAAGACATTTTGCTATGGAATTAGTCAAAGAAGCAGGTTAGAGCTGGGGATTGGGTAAACTGGAGAACTGGCTTGTATTAACTAGAAATGGTCATATGTCTATTGCTCCATGTTATTATCTTTTGGGTATAAGCAAAGGAGCCCCAGTCTTAACAAAATTGGCATCAGACTGGAACGCATTAATTACCCAGAGTAGTATTGAACCAAAAATCTGTCAATTATCAATTAACAAAATTGCACAGGTCACACTCTCTGCTACCTGGCGAGAGGCTCATGTCAAACTACTTCATAGAGCATATTTCACCCCCAAGAGAGGTCTCAGATGTGGCAATATTGGATTCAATAGATGTCCTAAATGTTCATATCATGCAGCTGATTTGATACATATGCTATGGCACTGCCCAAAAATAAAAATCTTTGGATCAAATTGGAATACTGGCTAAAGAATGTATTAAAGATAGCCCCTCTCGCTTTGTCACTTTTTCAGAAAATATTTTGCTTAAAGAACGAGCCTGGTAAACAGATCAGCGAAAAAGTAGTAATTTCTTCTATCCTTGCCACCAGATATCTAATCTGTAAAAAATGGAAGAGTCAAGCAATCCCAAGTATCTCCGTAGTTAAGAACTGCATGAAAAAGCAATGCATATTAGAACAAAGAGACACGAATATAGACAATGAGCACGATATTACAAAGTTTTTTAATAACTGGGCAGTATTTCTAAAAAATATTTCCCTCTACAGAAATAAATCATCTAATCTTCCCATTCCAAAACTCAGAAATAGTCTTACTAGGGAACTGGTAAGCTGTCGGGAAGGGCGGAGGTGGATAGATGGGAATGGGCCTTTTTTTTTCTTTTTTCTTGTAGTTGTTTTGGTTTGATTTTATGTTCCACACAGGGGGGGGAAAGAAAGAATAGAAAAAAAATCCCCAAAACACTGTCAGAGATAAACGATTATGTTGTACTAATATGTTGAATAGTATACAATGTAACTTTACTTATGTATGACAAGCAAAATTAATACAGCATTGTATAAATTAATATATGTGAAATCTCTGGATTATACTATGCTTTAACATTTTTTATTTTATTTGTTTTGGTACATGATAACAAATGCATTACTTTGTTTTGTACAGTGTCTTGGATTATAAATAAATAATAATAAAAAAATTTACATGCTCTATCTGAATCACAAAAGAAAAAAATTGGGTTCAGTGTCCCTTTAAATTTTATTTGTTATTTATGAATAAGTTTAAAGGGTTTACTGTGTTTAATTAATTTTTCAACTAACAGGTTTGCATGTTTGGAATCTTTTTATCCTGTGGGACAGAATGCACACTGGCTGGCAACATCTACAGTTGTATTGCTGGACAGTAGCACAAATCTATTTTTTTTTTTTTTCAAATGTGGGAACATATATTTTTGATAATAATAAATAACATTAATGTTCTTTAAACACTTAAAGGGACATTAAACACTTTGAGATAATAATATAAAATGATAAATCATAAATATAAATAAAACTCTGGAATATACTTTCATTATTTATTTTCTCCTCTTTTTCTGTAATTCTATTCTGAAATTGTGAGCTTTTCAGTTCCTGTTAGAAATGGAAGTGCAGAACACTGTTATATTCCACACAGCTATTGGCTGCACACTCTATTGACCTATTTATAACTGTCTCTAATTGGACACAGCATAGAAAGTAAACTAAGTTACAACATGGCAGTTCCTATTGTTTTATAGACATTAAAACTTTATTCTTTTTCTTCCAATATTTAAACAACCAATGAAACTAATCATACTAATCTTTTCATTGAATTGATCATTCTATCTAGCATTTTTCTAGTGTTTAATGTCCCTTTAACTCTGCATGATCTTTATTGTGGACTTCCTTGAAGTAATCCAAAAAAATCAGTTTTTTAAAGATATTCCAAATACTTATTGTTTTAGAGATGATTTGTAAGACCCATTTATTATCCATGGCAACAACATTCCAGGAGGCACACAATAAAGCCTGTTTTAACCCAGTTTATATTGTTATTCATCTAGATTCTGGGATAGAGTGTTGACAGATGATGGGACTGATTGTCTAAAGCTTTGCAAAATTCTCTATAAAGATTTATCACTTCTATCTGCTGTTTCATGGGATTGTCTAAAGGTATAATTTACCTTTACAGCTGTGTATCTCACTAATAAATGCTCCCTACATGTCCACATGTAAGGAAAGACACATCCATTACAGTACAATACTAAATACATTTAGTGAGGGTTGTCATGATGATTTAATTCCCTGACATATTATAGAGAATTAGACTGAATGCCCCCAATATTAGTGGTGCTCTTTAAAACTGGTCGTGAATTTTTTTTATTTTTTTCACTTTCACTTTCTTCTATTTTACGTCAATATGTCAATACTTTCTGTGTATAAAGAGCTTTTAGTTTGCTGTAGGCATTATCTATTACCCATCATGGATTGATTCTTAGCTTACTTTTCATTAAAATCCCTGTGTCTGAATATTTTCTTCATATCTGTTGAAATTGTCTGTAAATATATACTCTTGATACAAGTAGGATGGTGGTTTCTTCTGGTAAAGATAGATATTTATTTTTAGTATAGACACACTATATTTCTGATCACTAAATATTCTCGGTTCTAAGAGAAATTGCTTACTAGTTTAGGCATATCAGATATCTGTCAACCCACACAGAAAACTGATTTTTCTCATAAAATTATTTTGTAAGTGCAGATGTTCCTAAAAGCCTATGTTACAGTGTACAGCTGTAAGAAGATGTTTTTGTGGCAAGTTCATAAGGCCCATAAAGTCTTCCCATATTTCCTTTTGTAGTGAATGTTTAATTTATTTTTAGGACGTCCTTATGCATATCATATGTATCCTTGAAGCCCCTTATAGCAGTTCTCCTTACCACTTTTGGATGGAACTAAGAATATTCCGTTATTTTGTTCTGTAAAGAAGTGCTTATACTAATTATTTTTGAACTTACTACCATCCAACTTAAGACTGTGAACCCTTGTTCTGTACCTGTGGGTCAGCAACTGATAGGGAGCGGGCTTCTTTGCTACAATACTATAGTGCAGGGGTCAGCAACCTTGGCATCCCAGATGTTTCAGAACTACATTTCCCATGATACTCAGCCAGCCTAAAGAGTGTCTGAGCATCATGGGAAATGTAGTTCCAAAACATCTGGGGTGGTAAGGTTGCTGACCCCTGCTATAGGCGAAAGCGAGCTTCCTGACAGTATGTACCTTTGCAGATCATATTTTTAACTCTTAAAAGCCTCATATAACATATTATTGTCCATTGTTTTCCTTCCCTTGTGTGGAGGAAGAATCTCTAATGAGAGAATATTTTCATCATCAAAATGGAATGCAAGACCCAAATTTTATGAAGGTGATTACTGCACCCACAGCCAAAATGAATTTTTGGATGAGAGAGAGGTGGGCTCTAAGAAAATCCTGTCTCACTCCCTTTTTGACTTAGAGGGACAGGTGACCCCTAATTTTAAAGGGAGGTTTCTTTGTCCCCCTAGGATGTAGGTGATCACCATCAGAAACAGAGATTTTTCTATAGTGTGCCCCTATCGCTCTGATTTAAAGGGCAATAAGATGATTAATGTGAACCAAGAGATTTTTTAACTCATTCTCATCTCTAATTTGCAGGTTAGCACCATGATAATGGAGATCAGCTGTCCCAAAAGAGCATCAGGAAGGTGGGTGGCTCTACCCCAATAAAAGAGGGATATTGTGGTTTTAAAATAATCAGATATATTTTAATTTTATGGTTAAACCATTAAACCTTCACAGCTAAGTGATTACTATAAAGTAAAAACATAAGTAAAGGGTACATCCCATTTTTGTGCAAATACTTTATTAGGAATCAAATTATATAATGTTGGCATAAGAAAAATCCTATAAGCTAAAATACAAATATCCAGTCTAATTAATACAGGGCAACTCTGTTATAACCCCAATTTCTTTCATGTTATTGGCAAGAGTCCATGAGCTAGTGACGTATGGAATATACAATCCTACCAGGAGGGGCAAAGTTTCCCAAACCTCAAAATGCCAATAAATACACCCCTCACCACACCCACAATTCCGTTTTACAAACTTTGCCTCCTATGGAGGTGGTGAAGTAAGTTTGTGCTAAGATTTCTACGTTGATATGCGCTTCTCAGCATTTTGAAGCCTGATTCCTTTCAGAGTACAGTGAATGTCAGAGGGATGTGAAGGGAGTATCACCTATTGAATGCAATAATTTTCCTCACGGGGGATCTATTTCAAAGGTTCTCTGTTATCGGTTGTAGAGATTCATCTCCTACCTCCCTTTTCAGATCGACGATATACTCTCATATTCCATTACCTCTACTGATAACCATTTCAGTACTGGTTTGGCTATCTGCTATATGTGGATGGGTGTCTTTTGGTAAGTATGTTTTCATTACTTAAGACACTCTCAGCTATGGTTTGGCACTTTATGTATTTATATAAAGTTCTAAATATATGTATTGTACTTATATTTGCCATGATTCAGGTTTTCAGTATATTTCCTTTTGCAGACTGTCAGTTTCATATCTGGGAAATGCTTTTTTTAGGAAAAATTATTTCTTACCTGGGGTTTAGTCTCTTTTTCAAATTGAATGTCTTTTAAATTCGCGGGCAGAATTAGGCTCGCGAGGGCGCAAAATGCCAAAAATGGAGTATTTTCGTTCCTTGTTTCAAGAGGTGTTGATTACATTGGATATTGAGGAAACTAGTCCTCTTGATATTAAAACTAGTAAACGTTTATATTCTGTTTATAAACCTTCTGTGGTTACTCCAGAGGTTTTTTCTAGTTCCTGATGCTATTTCTGATATGATTTCTAAGGAATGGAATAGGCCTGGTACTTCTTTTATCCCTTCTTCAAGGTTTAAAAAATCGTATCCTTTGCCAGCAGTTAGATTGAAGTTTTGGGAAAAGATCCCCAAAGTTGATGGGGTTATTTCTACTCTTGCTAAACGTACTACTATTCCTATGGAAGATAGTACTTCTTTTAAAGACCCTTTAAATAGGAAACTTGAATCTTATCTAAGGAAAGCTCATTTATATTCTGGCTATATTCTCAGGCCCGCCATTTCTATGGCTGATTCTGCAGCTGCATCAACTTTTTGACTGGAAAGTCTAGCGCAACAGGAACGGATCCTGATTTGTCTAGCATTGTTCGTTTGCTTCAACATGCTAATCATTTTATCTGTGATGCCATTTTTTGATATCATAAAAATTGATGTTATATCTATTTCTTTAGCTATTTTAGCTAGAAGAGCTTTGAGGCTCAAATATTGAAATGCTGACATGGTATCTAAGTCTAGATTACTATATCTTTCTTTCCAAGGTAATAAGTTATTTGGTTCTCAGTTGGATTCGATTATTTCAACTGTCACTGGGGGAAGGGAGTTTTTTTCCTCAGGATAAAAGACCTAAGGGCAAATCTAAAGCTTCTAACCATTTTCGTTCCTTTCAATAAAATAAGGAACAGAAATCTTATCCTTCCCCCAAAGAATATGGTTCCAATTGGAAACCTTCTTCAAGTTGGAATAAATCCAGATCGTTTAAGAAACCAAAGCCAGCCCCCAAGTCTGCATGAAGGTGCGGCCCTGTTTCCAGCTCAGCTGGTAGGGGGCAGATTAAGATTCTTCCAAAACTTTTGCAAAGATTCTGTCCAAAATCAATGGATTCAGAGTATTGTCTCTCAAGGGTACCAAATAGGATTCAGAGTAAGACCTCCTGTGAGAATATTTTTTCTCTCACGCATCCCAGCAAATCCAGTAAAGGCTCAGGCTTTTCTGAAGTGTGTTTCAGACCTGGAGCTTTCAGGGGTAATCATACCAGTTCCGTTTCAGGAACAGGGTCTGGGTTTTTATTCAAATCTATTCATTGTCCCAAAGAAAGAAAATTCATTCAGGCCAGTTTTGGATCTGAAAATTTTAAACCGTTATGTAAGAGTGCCAACTTTCAAAATGGGGACTATAAGGACTATTCTGCCTTTTGTTCAGCAAGAGCATTATATATCCATAATAGACTTACAGAATGCTTATCTTCATATTCCGATTCATCCAGATCATTATCAGTATCTGAGATTCTCTTTTCTAGACAAGCATTACCAATTTATTGCTCCTCCATTTGGCCTAGCGACAGCTCCAAGAATCTTTTCAAAGGTTCTCGGTGCCCTACTCTCTGTAATCAGAGAACGGGATATTGCTGTGTTTCCTTATTTGGATGATATATTGATATTAGCTCAGTCTTTACATTCTGCAGAATCTCACATGAATCAACTAGTGTTGTTTCTTCAAAGAGATGGCTGGAGGATCAATTTACCAAAAAGTTTCTTGATTCCTCAGACAAGGGTCACCTTTTTAGGTTTCCAGATAAATTCAGTGTCCATGACTCTGTCTCTAACAGACTAGCGATGAATAAGATTGGTTTCAGCTTGTCGGAACCTTCAGTCTCATTCATTCCCTTCAGTAGCTATGTGCATGGAAGTTTTAGGTCTCATGACTGCAGCATCGGACGCGATCCCCTTTGCTTGTTTTCATATGAGACCTCTCCAGCTTTGTATGCTGAACCAATGGTGCAGGGATTATACAAAGATATCACAATTAATACCCTTAAATCCCAATGATCGACTCGCTCTGACTTGGTGGTTAGATCACCATCGTATAGTTCAAGGGGCCTCTTTTGTTTGTCCAACCTGGACTGTGATCACAACAGATGCAAGTCTTTCAGGTTGGGGAGCTGTCTGGGGATCTCTGATAGCACAAGGGGTTTGGAAACCTCAAGAGGCGAGGTTACCAATCAATATTTTCTGGGCTCTTCAGGTTTGGCTTCTGTTGAAGAGAGAACCGTTCATTTGTTTTCAGACAGACAATATCACAACTGTGGCATATGTCAATCATCAGGGTGGGACTCACAGTCCCCAAGCTATGAAAGAAGTATCTTGGATGCTTGCTTGGGCGGAATCCAGCTCCTGTCTAATTTCTGTGGTTCATATCCCAGGTATAGACAATTGGGAAGCGGATTATCTCAGCCATCAGACTTTACATCCGAGGGAGTGGTTGCTCCATCCAAATGTGTTTTCTCAGATTGTTCAGATGTAAGGTATTCCAGAAATAGATCTGATGGCTTCTCATCTAAACAAAAAACTACCCAGGTACCTGTCCAGGTCCAGGGATCCTCATGCGGAAGCGGTGGATGCATTAGCAGTTCCTTGGTGTTACCAACCTGCTTATATCTTCCCGCCTCTGGTTCTTCTTCCAAGAGTGATTTCCAAGATCATCATGGAACAATTGTTTGTGTTGCTGGTGGCTCCAGCATGGCCTCACAGGTTTTGGTATGCAGATCTTGTTTGGATGTCCAGTTGCCAACCTTGGCCACTTCCATTAAGGCCAGACCTTCTGTCTCAAGGTCCGTTTTTCCATCAGGATCTCAAATCATTAAATTTGAAGGTGTGGAAATTGAACGCCTAGTGCTTAGTCATAGAGGTTTCTCTGACTCAGTGATTAATACTATTTACAGGCTTGTAAATCTGTTTCTAGGAAGATTTATTATCGAGTTAGGAAGACTTATATTTCATGGTGTTCTTCTCATAAATTCTCCTGGCATTCTTTTAGAATTCCTAAAATTTTACAGTTTCTTCTGGGTGGTTTGGATAAGGGTTTGTCTGCAAGTTCTTTGAAGGGACAAATCTCTGCTCTTTCTGTTTTATTTTACAGAAAGATTGCTATGCTTCCTGATAATCACTGTTTTGTACAAGCTTTGGTCTGTATCAAGCCTGTCATTGATCAATCTCTCCTCCTTAGAGTCTTAATTTGGTTTTGAGCCTATGCATTCTTTGGACATTAAACTACTTTCTTTAAAAATGTTGTTCCTTTTGGCCATCTCTTCTGCTCGAAGAGTGTCCGAATTATCTGCTCTTTCTTGTGAATCTCCTTTTCTGATTTTCTATCAGGATAAGGCAATTTTGTGGACTTCATTTAAATTTCTACCTAAGGTTGTGAATTTTAACATTAATAGAGAAATTGTTGTCCCTTCTTTGTGTCCTAATCTTAAGAATTCTTTGGAGAGATCCTTACATTCTTTGGATGTGGTAAGAGCTTTGAAATATTATGTTGAAGCTACTAAAGATTTCAGGAATACTTCTAGTCTATTTGTTATCTTTTCTGGTTCTAGGAAAGGTCAGAAGGCTTCTGCCATTTCCTTGGCATCTTAGTTAAAGCTTTTGATTCATCAGGCTTATTTGGAGTAGGGTCAGGCCCCGCCTCAAAGAATTGCAGCTCATTCTACTAGATCAGTCTCCACTTCGTGAGCTTCTAAGAATGAAGCTTCAGTTGATCAGATTTGCAAAGCAGCAACTTGGTCTTCTTTGCATACATTTACTAAATTCTACCGTTTTCATGTATTTGCTTCTTCGGAAGCAATTTTTGGTAGATATTTTTTTCAGGCAGCTGTCTCAGTTTGATTCCTCTGCTTATGTTTAAGTTTTTTCTTTTCATTATGAAAATAAACTTATAATTTGGGTTGTGGATTATTTTTTTCAGTGGAAAATGGTTGTTATTATTTTATCCCTCCCTCTCTAGTGACTCTTCCGTGGAGTTCCACATCTTGGGTATTACTATCCCATACGTCACTAGCTCATGGACTTACCTGATAAATTAATTTCTTTCATATTGACAAGAGTCCATGAGTCCCACCCTTTTTATGGTGGTTATGATTTTTTTGTATAAAGCACAATTATTTCAAAATTCCTTTGTTGATGCTTTTTACTCCTTTCTTTATCACCCCACTACTTGGCTATTTGTTAAACTGAATTGTGGATGTGGTGAGGGGTGTATTTATAGGCATTTTGAGGTTTGGGAAACTTTGCCTTTCCTGGTATGATTGTATATCCCATACGTCACTAGCTCATATCCCATACGTCACTGGACTCTTGCCAATATGAAAGAAATGAATTTATCAGGTAAGTTCTTACATAAATTATATTTTGTGCCACACTACACCTAGATCAGAAATCTTTTAGTAGGAGTAAAAAATAAAGTCTGTCTAGGTTCTGGTTCATCCAGTTTTATGCCCAGGTCACTAGGATGTGGACTAGTATACTTCACTCAAAGGCTACATTGCTACATTGAAGTGTCCTAAGACTAGGCTTAAATTCTTGTATAGGCAATAAAGGTTAATGAAATAGGTCCAAAGTTTTGACACCACAGGCATAATACTCCATTATGGAAAGAGACAAGTCCACTGACAAGTCTCATACCCCTGGCAATGGTATCCGATTGCCAAAAAAAACAAAAACAAAAAACCAACTACTTAGTATATTTACTGTATGGAGGATAATGCATCCAAAGGAGCTTCTAACCCCTAAAGAAGACAAACACCATAAGCAAAATACCTCTTATAGGAAAGTGGGGTTACCCTCTCTCAAATGAGGGATTGCAGACACATTTCTACAAGGTGAATTAAAGTGTCTTTATGACAAGCTCTAAACATCCATATTAAAACTCAATTCGGAGAAGTGCACCATATTTTAAAAAGAGGAGGAACCACTCTTTTAAATGTTGTATGATATGGCCAAACTGTTCCCACTAAATATATATGTATATGCTATATATATATATATATATATATATATATATATATATATATATATATAGTTATGTATTATGTGTATATACACATATTAACACAAATATATATGTATATAATCAAATACATTTATATTTAAATTTGCTGCCATCGCTGCACTGGCATCAGAACGAGGCTCCCATAGAAGCATATGGAAACAATGCGAACGCAAGGTCGCATTCGCATTGTTGACAACTTGTAATACCATCGCACATTAGCGTGTGCTGGTATTACACAGTGGAGTGCAAATATCACTTTCATGAATTGGCCTCAAGTCTAATTGATGGAAGCTAGCTCTCTTTTCTTATGATAATATTATTTCAAAATGGTTTCCATTATATGCATTGGAATATAGTTCTGGTATTATTTGTGAGGCTACATTTCCATAGCTCACCTCTTGCTAAGAAGTACCCAGCATGCTGTTGTGTACTAGATATGTTTCATTCAAATATATATATATATATTCCAGGTATATACTGTATATGCTGTTCAATTTATATGGGACTTATGTAACTAGCTGAAATTGCCTTTTTATGGAGAATTGTTATCTAGTCTCATATAGTACAATCATAGTTTTTTTGAATAACTCTTTGCTATTAAGTGTGGAAACAGCAAATTCATTTTTTTGTATTGTACATGAAACCTTCAATAAAAATGAAAAAAAAAATGCCTTAGTGCATTAGTCAATGCATTAGTCTTAGTTTTATTTCCTGTTTTTCTCAAGTAGGATGTATTTATTCATATGTCATGATCAGTGGTACACAGAATATTTCCCAGCATGCCCTCAGCAAAAACATTTCAACTATTTAACTTAAAATGTGGAATTTCCCCATCTTCTTTGTTTCTGAATTATTATATATACCCATTCCTACATATTTTTTTAATATTGTGTGTTAACACTCTCATTGAATTCAGTCATTAAAGGGACACTAAACCCAAAAAATGTCTTTCATGATTCAGGTAGAGAATACAATTTTAAACAACATTCCAATTTACTTTCAATTATCTAATTTGTTTCATTCTTTAGATATCCTTTGTTGAAGAAATAGCAATGTACATGGGGAGCCAATCACATGAGGCATCTATGTGCAGCCACCAATCAGCAGCTACTGAGCCTATCTATATATGCTTTTCAGCAAATAATATCAAGAGAATGAAGAAAATTAGATAATAGAAGTAAATTAGAAAGTTGTTTAAAATTGTATGCTCGTTCTAAATCATGAAAGAAAAAAAATTAAGTTTCATGTCCCTTTAAGTTTGATTTTTATCTTAATATTATAGTTAATAAAATCTCATGTTATATTAAAACACACTATAAGAATCATTAAAACTGATTTTATTTGCATTAATATTGGAAAAAAAACATTTATGATATATAATTTTAACTGTGCAAAACAACAGTAGATTCTGTATTTTATATGCTGCAGTAATTGTCAACTGCTACTATATTTTGCAACTATGATTATGTTTAATAATTAATATTAACATATTTCTGCTATTATGTAAAAAGAAAACCAGGCTCTACAATCACGACAATATTTTTTAAATTATAAAAAGGGATTGCAGTGCCACGGCAATAAAAAAAATAAATAAATGGAAGTTTGCAGCTAAAAAGACCTGTTTTATCAGGAATATTAATTAAAAACATATGGACACTATACAAATAGGGTATTAACCATTAAAAACAGATAATCATACAATAACGCCCCTTTAATTTGGGAATAACTCCTTTCTTATAATACAAAACTCATATACAGCAATTAAATAAACACACATACACAACCTTGTAACAAAATATCCTTACAGGGCATTCACTATCCCTGTATGGGGTAGAAAGGAAATCTTATATCCTGATCTTTTAGAAAATAATTTTAATATCTTATTCTTTTCAAAAGACAAGTAAAAAGGCAGGTTGAAAACATGTTGGAACGGTTTTCTGCTTCCTAATGCCTTGAACGTACAGCAGATTTGTTGTGTATATTCTTAGCATTTAACTTAATCTGCTATCTGCCAAAAAGAAAGTAATTTGTTGCAAATCTGAAAGAAATTGTAAAACATTTTGCACATTGTAGAGATTACTTTCTAGTACATAAAACCAACTGTCAGTGGTTTTAACAACTTAGCTAATACAAGTCAAAACATAGCAATCAATGCAAAAGGACTTTTCTTAGGGAGAGGTGTGTGTTGTCTGCTTATTTATATAACTGAGGATGACAGGTTGCTTTTCTACAATAACTTTATTACATGACTGACTGCAATGCAACTCCAAACTAGACTGAACTAGAACTCTTCCTGTTTCCTATGTACTCCTGCCCCATGAACTCACTTCCTGTAGTAATGATATAATGAAAGTTCATTGCAAACTATACTCAACACATCTTCCCCTTTTTAGAAACAAAAACAAACAAATAATAAACAATATAAATATAACAGCAAACATGACAACAACAAATAAATAGCAATCAAACCTAACTGACAAGTTTACTTCTCAACATTCCTCAATGAGTCTTTGTGGCTTTTTGATTGCTCTGCAACTAGATGTATATTTGTTAAAAATTGGTGATTCTGGCAGAGATGCTTGAGTGTCATTTAGTTCATTTTTAATGCTCTCTGCTCTGTCAAGTTCTTCAACATAAGCTTAACGAAATGGCAATATGCCATGTCCTAATGCTTCATTTTCCTCAGGTAGTGTCCTTTCATCTTCAGCCCCAATAATCCATCTGTATCACTAAACAATTCCATGTCAGTTTGCAGCATTTTGGACCCTGCACATTTT
Source organism: Bombina bombina (assembly GCF_027579735.1). Classification (NCBI taxonomy): domain Eukaryota; kingdom Metazoa; phylum Chordata; class Amphibia; order Anura; family Bombinatoridae; genus Bombina; species Bombina bombina. The sequence goes on from NW_026512373.1 coordinate 203,596, forward strand.
GGTATCTTCAGTAAATGTCTATGATTTCGTCTAAGAACTAAACCTTCTGTGGTTTTCACTTCAAATGACCGTTCTGTCACTTTATGCAGCACAACAGCTTCATTGTCCCATTTTTGTCCTGTCCAGACTTTCCCAACATCCCCAACCTGCAGCTCCTTGTGATCTTTTGCACCCCTGCAAAAGTTTCTCTTCTGACGTTCTCTTATGTTCTCTTTCCTCTTCCAATACATTTTGTGTAATTTGCTGTTTGCATGGTACTGGGTAAGAGCCTGCCAAAAAAACAATTCTGCTGGAGACTTCCTCCTTCCAGTGGTGCTGCACGATAGTTAAGTAAAGCTGTTTGTGGATTCTCTCCTGAGTGACTAGCCTTTGCAAGTAACCTTTTAATGATTTTGACTCCAGCCTCTGCTAATTCATTACTCTGGGGATACCTGGGACTAGATGTTATAGGTGTAAATCCAAATTCCTCAGAAAATGCTTGAAAATGTTTACATAAAAACTGGGGGCCATTGTCTGACTTTAAGACATTTGGAATGCCATACCTTGAAAACACTGCTCGTAATTTCTCGCACACCTGTTCTTAAGAAGTATTTCTCAGTTTGTCAACTTTAGGATAGGTGGAGTAAGCATCTAATATGTTTATGTAATCCTGGCCATTCAGTGAAAAGAGATCCACACCTACTGTATGCCATGGAATCCTCACCGTTTCTTCCTGCATGAGAGTTTCATGCGGAGATGAAGGTTGTGATATCAGTCATCATTTATGGCCAGAAAAGAACTTCTCTAGCTCTCCTCCTGCATTTTTATATTCCTAAATGCCCTTCATGTATTTTAGTTAACATTTCTCTTCTCAACAGGAATTACCAATATATTGCCTTTAAGAAGAACACCATCAAACACTGAGAGCTCTTCCCTATGTGTCAATTACTGCTTGGGCATGTATACCTTTTTACTTGCAGAATTAATGGCTTGTATTACATTTTGAAGAGTTTTATCTTCTCCAGTTGCCTTGTGTAAATCTCTGCCACATAGTTGATGAAATGGCTCCAGACATTTTAACACTATTGACATGCACCTCTATATCTTAGTCAGTTTCATCATCAGGTGATCTGTGACACTCTGTTCAAATACGAGATAAAGTATCTGCAATTCATAAATGTCTTCCTGGGGTGTATTCCAATATATAATCTACATATTTCTGTAACTTCAAAAGTAACCTCTAAAATTATTGGTGGTGCTTTCCACAATTCTTTGTGTGAAATAATTATTAGGGGTTTATGATCAGTTTCAACTGTAAATGGGATGCCATAAAAACAATTATGAAAAGCTTCACAGCCAAATGCAATACCCAATGTCTCTTTTTATATTTGAGCATACTTGTATTCACTATCAGTAAAAGCTCTGGCAGCATATGCAACAGGCCTCCAGCCCTTGCCATCATGTTGTAGTAGGACTGCTCCTAGTCTATCTTTAGATGCATCTGTGGACATCTTAGTTTTTCGTGAGACATCAAAATAATGCAAAGTAGGCGCTGTGCTGAGCAGTTTTTAAGTAATATAAATTCTGCTTCATGTTCTTTTTCCCAGCACCGTTTAGCATCCGTCAACAATAAATGTCTCATATGTTTAGTTTTTTTCTGATAGATTAGCTATAAATTTGCCCAAGTAATTCACCATGCATAGAAATCTCCGTAAATCTTTCTTGCTAGCAGGGGATTAAATTTTCTCAATAGCCTGTACTTTAGCTGGATCAGGTCTGACACCTTTGCATGAGATTATTTCTCCCAAGTTGAGAATTTCAGATTGATTACATGGACATTTTGTTTTATTTAATTTCAATCCATTTTCCTGAGCAATTTGTAGCACCTTCTCAAGTCTGTTGTTATGTTCACTTTCTGTAATACCCCATATTAGTATGTCATCTATGTAAACTTTTACGCCTTCCACCCCATCAAATAATTGCTGTATGGTTCAGTGAAATATTTTAGGGGCTGAATATAGTCCAAAAGGCAGATGTGTAAAACTGTACCTTCCAAATGGTGTATTAAAAGTGCATATGTGCCTGCTTTCTTTTGCTAAAGATACCTGCTAAAATCCATTTGTGGCATCAAGGATTGAAAACACCTGGGCACCTGCCATCTCTCCTAGAATTTCATTTCTTGTTGGTATCTAGTAATGCTCTCTTTTAATGTTGGCATTTAACTCCTTTGGATCTAAACACAGTCTTAATGAACCATCCTTTTTTGCCACAATAACTAAAGAGTGAACCCATTCTGTTGGCTCGTGCACACGTTCTATGACATTTAATTTAAGAAGGCGGTGTAGCTCCTTTTTAAAGCTTATCTCTTAAAGCTACAGGTACTTTGCATGCTGCATGAATTACTGATGCTGCTCCAGGTTTTAAAGCTATTTTATATTCCATAGGGAGCTTACCAAGCCCAACAAATACACCCTTTTAGTCCTCTAGTAGTGCTCTTATGTTTAATTTCTGTAATTGCAAACAGTTTGTTGACCAGCCCTAGCTGTTGTATAGACTGTAAACCAAGTATAGGAATTCATTCTCCAGGAGCTACAACAAATCTGTGTCTTGTTTTTGTGGTATGATGTAGGGACAAAGTGCATTGGCCCACAGTAGGGATTGTAAGTCGATTATATGCTCTTAATATTTTATTTTGACTCAGCAGTTTTGGTCTAGGCTTTAGTCTTGCCCATAGTTTCTCAGGAATCACATTAGTATATGCTTCAGTATCCACTTTGAATGTTATTATTGTACCACGAGCTGCCACTTTTACAATCCATTCTTTATCAGGCATTGACACCTGCTGCACCATATCTACTAAAAGATCGTCCTCACCAGAGGTATTTGTCTCCACTGCATGCAGATGTGTACCTTGCCTACACTGTGAGGCAAAATGATTATATTTCTAGCAAAGTTTACATTTCTGCCCATATGCTGGACATTTATGAAAAATCATGGACTTTGCCGCATTTCCAAAATGATAATTCTGTATTGCTTCTATTTTTGCTATATGATTCACTCTGTCTTCTGTCTAATAGAGGTGTAACTTGCCTTCCTTTTGTCTCTGCTGACTGGCATTCCCTTACTTCATTCACCACTTCCTGAGTGCTGACTTTATGCATTATATTTAGCTGTTTTCTGGTCTGTTCAGCAGACTGACATATTGTGATAGCTTTTTTCAGTGTCAGGAACAATCCCTGAGAAGCCTCTCACGTGTTTTGTTGTTGTTGCAGTCTATAACAAGTCTGTCTCTAATCAGTGATTCTTGCAAAACACCAAAAGTATAAGACCTGCTTTTTAATCTGAGGTCAGTGACAAACTCTTCTACAGTCTTATGTGGTTCCTGTACCCTCGAGTTAAACACAAAACGTTCAAAAGTTTCATTTTTCTTGGAAGTGCGATATGTTGTAAATTTCTCCATAACAAGCTCATGATTATCACCATCAGTTTCTGATAATTGAAAAAATGTATAAATGTCTAGAGCCTCTGGCCCAGCAACAGTTAAAATCAAAGTTACTTTCTGATCATCTAGGAGTAAAGAGGTGTTTGTGGCTTTCATGTAAACCTTTGTTTAAATGTTTCCCACACTTCTTCAAAATTCCCCACAAACCTGAGCTCTGGTGATGGTTTGAGGCCGACAACACTGTGAAAATTTATTTACTCTTGTGCTGGATGATGTTGTCTTGCAACTGCTCCATGCTGTGTATCCATTTTTATTTCTTGTATTCTTGCTGTAGTTCAATTACTGGAGAAAGATTCCCTTCTGGTACCATGTGTTGTCTGCTTATTTATATAACTGATGTTGACAGAGACAGGTTGCTTTTCTACAATAACTTTACATGACTGACTGCAATGGAACTCCAAACTAGACTGAACTTGGACTCTTCCTGTTTCCTGTACCCCTGCCTCTTGAACTCACTTCCTGTAGCAATGATATAATAAAAGTTCACTGCAAACTATACTCAGCACAAGGTGAGCTGTAACAGCATCTAAAAACTTAAAGGGACAGTCTGCTAGAAAAGTTTTATTGTTTAAAAAGATAGATAATCCCTTTATTACCCATTCCCTAGTTTTGCATAACCAACAGTGTTATATTAATACGCTTCTTACCTTTTATCTAAGCCTCTGCATACTGCCCCTTATCACAGTTCTTTTGACAAGATTGCATTTTACTAAAGGAAAGTTCTACTCTGTGAAAAGCATTACTGGGCTTAAAAGCTGCACCCAGGTGGTAAATCACCATAGAACAGACTAACAATGGTATTGAGCCGGTTGTTCATTCCTCTGACTGCGCTTCTCTCTGTTTCCTTATAGGAAAAAGGGTCATCCAGATGTTGACATCTTGCTCAGTGTGCTTAGAGGAATATGGCTACACCTCACTGACGAGGCCCAATGAAGGCCGAAACGATCGTCTGGGGTTGCTGTGTTCCTTGTTCGGAGAGGAATTGCCTGGTATTTCGGTGCTGGACTGACTGTAATAGGCGGGATCAGACTGATATACTACAGGAAAGTTCTACTCTGTGAAAAGCATTACTGGGCTAAAAAGAAGCTGCACCCAGGCTAACAATGGTATTGATCTGGTTGTTCGTTCCTTTGAGTGCGCTTCTCTCTGTATGTAAGATTGCATTTTAGCCAATCAGTGCTGATTCATAAATAACCCCACAGAAGTGAGCACAATGTTATCAATGTCACACATGAACTAACACTGTCTTACTGTGAAAAACTGTAAAATGCAGTGAGATAAGAGGTGACCTTCAATGGCTTAAAAGTTTGCATATGAGCCTACCTAGGTTTAGCTTTCAACAAAGAATATCAAGAGAAACAAAGCAAATGTGTTGATAAACGTAAACGTAAAGTTGTTTAAAATTGCATGATCTTACTATATCATGAAAGTTTAATTTTGACTTGACTGTCCCTTTAAGGACTTTAGTAAGGGAAATATTTCAAAAATGTTATCAGTAATAAGCATTTTTTTCTTGAATGGAAGATTAAATCAAATTAATTTCTTTAAGGGCATACTCTATGAAACTGGAAATTTAACAGGTAAACTCAGTAAAACTCAGGTAAAATCAGTCAGAAGAGGTAGTTGTTACACACTCAAAATCTTAACCTAAAGTCTTTCAAATACACTTAAAGACACTTGATATAGTAAATAGCTCAAACGTACAGTAAGTATCACTATTAGGCATATCACAATTCAGAGTCAGAATCTTCAGAAAGCATAGCAATAGAATCTTTAAGGGCGCCATGTACTAAACGGCGGGCGGACAGCTTCTTAACTTGCGAAGCTGTCCGCCCGCCTCTGCTACACACGGGCAGTGGATCTGTTGATCCGCTTGCCCGTATGTATTATTACACACTCATCGGCGTGCTCTCTGTGATTTTGCTTCACCACCTAAGAGGTGGCGTAGGGTGTAGGAAGCAGCGGTCTAATGACCGCTGCTTCTTACATTGCGGGAATCAAGCTCGCATATGCGAACCTGCCCCGCAAAGGCTCCGGAGCAGCTTTTGCTGCTTCGTACATGGAGCTATAAAAGTAGATTCTGCAGTGATATGTTGCAAACTTTGAGCAAAATGTACTCCATATACTTTACCACTGTATAAAGAGTACAAATGTTTCTAATTTGAATTTTCACAAAGACCACAGACTTTTTAGGCATAAGAGTTTCTCTGGACTAAGGGGAAAAAAGCAAAGAAAGAGACAATTATTTAAAGGACCAGTGAATACAGTAGATTTGCATAACAAGACAAAGCAATAGAATTTAGGGGTAGATTTATCAAGCAGTGAATGTTGCAATCAACCCCCAAGTTTCAGGTCCGCCGTCGTAAGACTTCTGCTCCTTAACTCATCCGCCACCTCTAAGGTGGCGAACAGCAATCATCCGAATCAAATACGATTGGGATGATTGACAACCCCTGCTAGCAGCCGATTGGCTGCAAATCTGCAGGGGCTTCATTGCACAAGCATTTCACTAGAAATGCTTGTGCAATGTTAAATGCCGCTGCAGTTGTTAAATCTACCCCTTAGTCTGAATTTCAAATGTGTAGTAGATGTTTTTTTTTCTGGCAAATTTCAAAGTTATGTCTTTTCCACTCCTCACGTGACAGCTATCAGCCAATCAGAAATGAATATACAGGGAGTGCAGAATTATTAGGCAAATGAGTATTTTGACCACATCATCCTCTTTATGCATGTTGTCTTACTCCAAGCTGTATAGGCTCGAAAGCCTACTACCAATTAAGCATATTAGGTGATGTGAATCTCTGTAATGAGAAGGGGTGTGGTCTAATGACATCAACACCCTATATCAGGTGTGCATAATTATTAGGCAACTTCCTTTCCTTTGGCAAAATGGGTCAAAAGAAGGACTTGACAGGCTCAGAAAAGTAAAAAATAGTGAGATATCTTGCAGAGGGATGCAGCACTCTTAAAATTGCAAAGCTTCTGAAGCGTGATCATCGAACAATCAAGCGTTTCATTCAAAATAGTCAACAGGGTCGCAAGAAGCGTGTGGAAAAACCAAGGCGCAAAATAACTGCCCATGAACTGAGAAAAGTCAAGCGTGCAGCTGCCAAGAAGCCACTTGCCACCAGTTTGGCCATATTTCAGAGCTGCAACATCACTGGAGTGCCCAAAAGCACAAGGTGTGCAATACTCAGAGACATGGCCAAGGTAAGAAAGGCTGAAAGATGACCACCACTGAACAAGACACACAAGCTGAAACGTCAAGACTGGGCCAAGAAATATCTCAAGACTGATTTTTCTAAGGTTTTATGGACTGATGAAATGAGAGTGAGTCTTGATGGGCCAGATGGATGGGCCCGTGGCTGGATTGGTAAAGGGCAGAGAGCTCCAGTCCGACTCAGACGCCAGCAAGGTGGAGGTGGAGTACTGGTTTGGGCTGGTATCATCAAAGATGAGCTTGTGGGGCCTTTTCGGGTTGAGGATGGAGTCAAGCTCAACTCCCAGCCCTACTGCCAGATTCTGGAAGACACCTTCTTCAAGCAGTGGTACAGGAAGAAGTCTGCATCCTTCAAGAAAAACATGATTTTTATGCAGGACAATGCTCCATCACATGCGTCCAAGTACTCCACAGCGTGGCTGGCAAGAAAGGGTATAAAAGAAGAAAATCTAATGACATGGCCTCCTTGTTCACCTTATCTGAACCCCATTGAGAACCTGTGGTCCATCATCAAATGTGAGATTTACAAGGAGGGAAAACAGTACACCTCTCTGAACAGTGTCTGGGAGGCTGTGGTTGCTGCTGCACGCAATGTTGATGGTGAACAGATCAAAACACTGACAGAATCCATGGATGGCAGGCTTTTGAGTGTCCTTGCAAAGAAAGGTGGCTATATTGGTCACTGATTTGTTTTTGTTTTGTTTTTGAATGTCAGAAATGTATATTTGTGAATGTTGAGATGTTATATTGGTTTCACTGGTAAAAATAAATAATTGAAATGGGTATATATTTGTTTTTTGTTAAGTTGCCTAATAATTATGCACAGTAATAGTCACCTGCACACACAGATATCCCCCTAAAATAGCTAAAACTAAAAACAAACTAAAAACTATTTCCAAAAATATTCAGCTTTGATATTAATGAGTTTTTTGGGTTCATTGAGAACATGGTTGTTGTTCAATAATAAAATTAATCCTCAAAAATACAACTTGCCTAATAATTTTACACTTTTTGAGTCACCAGCTCCTAATGAGCAACAGGTTGGTTGCTCATTAGGAGCTGGTGACTCAAAAAGTGTAAATATAAAAAGATTGTGACTTTTTGTTAATGGAAGTAAATTGAAAAGTTGTTTAACCCCTTAATGACCGGAACATTTTTCAATTTTCTTACCCTTAATGACAATGGCTATTTTTACATTTCTGCGGTGTTTGTGTTTAGCTGTAATTTTCCTCTTACTCATTTAATGTACCCACACATATTATATACAGTTTTTCTCGCCATTAAATGGACTTTCTAAAGATACCATTATTTTCATTATATCTTATAATTTACTATAAAGAAAATTATAAAATATGAGGAAAAAATGGAAAAAAAACATTTTTCCTAACTTTGACCCCAAAAATCTGTTACACATCTACAACCACCAAAAAACACCCATGCTAAATAGTTTCTAAATTTTGTCCTGAGTTTAGAAATACCCAATGTTTACATGTTCTTTTGCAAGTTATAGGGCCATAAATACAAGTAGCACTTTGCTATTTCTAAACCACTTTTTTTTCAAAATGAGCGCTAGTTACATTGGAACACTGATATCTGTCAGGAATCCCTGAATATCCATTGACATGTATATATATTTTTTTTTAGAAGACATCCCAAAGTATTGATCTAGGCCCATTTTGGTATATTTCATGCCACCGTTTCACCGCCAAATGCGATCAAATTAAAAAAAATGTTCACTTTTTCACACATTTTGTCACAAACTTTAGGTTTCCCACTGAAATTATTTACAAACAGCTTCTGCAATTATGGCACAAATGGTTGTAAATGCTTCTCTGGGATCCCCTTTTTTCAGAAATAACAGACTTATATGGCTTTGGGGTTGCTTTTTGGTAATTAGAAGGCCGCTAAATGCTGCTGGGCACCACACGTTTTTTATGCCCAGGAGTGAAGGGGTTAATCAGGGAGCTTGTAGGGTTAATTTTAGCTTTAGTTTAGTGTAGTAGACAACCCCAAGTATTGATCTAGGCCAATTTTGGTATATTTCATGCCACCATTTCACCGCCAAATGCGAGCAAATAAAAAAAACCTTTAAATTTTTCACAATTTTAGTTTTCTCACTGAAATTATTTACAAACTGATTGTGCAATTATGGCACAAATGGTTGTAAAAGCTTCTCTGGGATCCCCTTTGTTCAGAAATAGCAG